>NC_038256.2:14112055-14148715 GCF_000004515.6 Glycine max
CGTAAGTCTTGCGGAAGGTTTGCAATTTGGAGGGGTTCCATCAACCGCCCTAATTCCTTGATGCTGGTGGTATCTAGGCTTTTGACCTTGACTTGGTAGAACCTCTTGCTGGTTTGATTTGTTCCCATGCTTACTAAAGTGAGACAAAAGCTGGTGCAAATCAAAACTCCGATATCTCATGGGTGAGATGGATGAATGCATGATGGAATGCATATGACACAGATGCAATCTAGGAATGCGGGGGTCCGGGGAATTTGTCCCCTTCTTAGATACGACGTCTAGGGGTAGCAAAAAGCCCCAACGCACGTTTTTAAGAAGGCGACACGGACCCTCCGTTGGTTTGTTTACAGTAGGGATCAAGACAGAACCCATATGCAATGCCTATGCAAAAGACACAATGCGGGAATGTGCACAGTATGATAATATTTACCGAACATAAGCAAAAGGGTATATGATACTCATGCATGGCAGTGTGAAAAATGGCACGCAGCGTGTTTGCTTCGTGCCCCTATTTTATGGGACCTATAAGGGAGGGAACTAACTAGGCTTTTAGCAATAATCCCCAAGGTAGTTATATCTCTCTTGAAGGTTTCTAGAGGTATCATCCCCTTTGAAGAACATATTGTAGCAGTAGGGACTACTAGCAACAATAGGTTTTCAAAGAGAAAAGCTCTAGATGAGGGTTCACTGTAATCAAGCAAGTCGGAGACCTAGCATGATCACAGATTCACCTCCACTCCTTATGCTCCCATGAACCCGGGTATAGGGCCCTTTTTCACTCACAGTGTGTGAAAATAGTGTTGGTGTTTGTGTGCATCAAATGAATAAATATTTACTTCATGCATACATTTAAAATACACTAAAAGCAACAAAGAGCTTATATCCACAAGAACATAATGAAAGGAAACCAACAAAAGAGTAAGTCATGGCAAAACTTTGCACAAGATTAAATGGCCTAACTCTCTAAAAAACAGTCCCCAGTGGAGTCGCCAACTGTCGCAACCTACCCTTCGGCGGGAGGGCGACGCGAGACTCGCGGGATGCGTGTTCCACGAAAGGAATACGCGCGGAGTCGCCACCAACGTTTATTCGAGGAAAACGTCGGAAAAACCGGAAAAGACGCGATCTACGAACTTTTTAGTGAAAGGTTCGGGAGTTGTATTTACGCACGGGGAAGGTATTAGCACCCCACACGTCCGTCCCAAGGGACGGCAGCCTTTAATCGAATGTGCAAACATGACTTTGATTTTTATGTTCCCTTTTATGTTCTTATATCCTTTATACCCTTTTTATATTTTTTCTTTTTTTGTGGTCGACAAGGGTGTTTCCCTTTGCTCCTACGTATTCCTCAATTTGGGATGAGAAAATCAGACCTACGTAGTTCTTTCTTATCAAGTGATTCTTTTTACTTAAGAGGTGATCATTTTAAGGCGTTGGACCTTGAAAATGATCCATTTTACTTAGTGAGAAATTGAAATGACAAACTTCAAAAGTCTATTTTTGTGGACGAGCTTGACTAGGCGAGTTGATTTTAGCCTTAGTTTCACTTTAGTTATTAATCAATTCGATTAAGAATGAGAAATCCCAAAGAGAAAACGTCCGATTGATTTTCCGCTTTATTTTACTAAAAAGATGTTTTTTTTTTTATTATTATATTATTTTTTACCTCTTTTTGACTTCCAACGTGGTTACGGCACGACCGAACGGTCGGAATTCATTTTAACCGAAGTTAACGGATAATACAATTCAAACGTTCGGTGGAAATTGATTTTATTTTTAAGTTAAGCGAGAAATGACTTAAGTAAAATGGCTTAAGCACGTCAATAGGGGGTATAAAAAGTAAACAAAACGAGAATAAAAATGCACGAAACACAATGTGGACCACCATGGGTGCATAGAATGAATCGAAAAGCTTGGTTCGAGGTACTTACCCGTTGAAGATCGAAGAACGATGAAGAACGAATGAAGAACGTCGAAGAACGGTTGAAACCTTTGCGAAATTCCTCACGGAAAACGTTACGGAAACGTTTCGGAAGCACCTCGGCTTAGATTTTCTTCACGGAAACAATTTTTCCAAGCAAATTCGAAAGAGAGAGAAGTGCCTAAGGGGCTGAACCCTTTTCTTCTTCACTTCCTCCCCTATTTATAGCAAAATATGGGAGGTGGTTGTCGCCCAGCTCGCCCAGGCGAGCTCAGCTCGCCCAGGCGAGCCAGGTTGCTTCCTCCAGAAGCAACAGCCTTCTGGAGGAATATTCTAGAGGGCCCAAGTGGGCCTGGGTGCTATTTGCACCCCCATTTTTACTAAGTACACCCCCTCTGCTGTTTTTTTGGTGATTCTTTTTTCGTAAAGTTACGGAAACTTACGAATTTCGTAACGATACTTGTTTTCTTTCCGTAATGTTACGGAACCTTGCGGATTACATAATCATCCCCCTTTTGACTTACGGAATGTTACGGAACCTCACTTAATTATGCAACGATGCTTCCATTTGATTTCCGGTGTGTCACGGAAACTTACGGATTGTGCATCAATATTTTTTTGGTTTTTCGGCATGTCCTGGAATTTCATAAATTGCCTAATGATGGGTGCCAAGCACCTCACGAGGACCAAAGAATGGTCGCATGTCATCAAGCAAAGGTCCCCGGACGAAATTAGGGTATGACACCTATCCTCCATTCTCCACTTTTATTCAGAACCCCATGAATTGATTGTCATTCATTCGTGCTCCACCAACGAGTCTGGAGCCCCACGAATTGATTGCCTAGCGCTGTTCGCCTATCCTCCATTCTCCACTTTTATTCGGAGCCCCATGAATTGATTGTCATTCACGCATCCTCCACCAACGAGTCTGGAGCCCCGCGAATTGATTGCCTAGCGCTGTTCGCCTATCCTCCATTCTCCACTTTTATTCAGAGCCCCATGAATTGATTGTCATTCATGCATCCTCCACCAACGAGTCTGAAGCCCCGCGAATTGATTGCTTAGCGCTGTTCGCCTATCCTCCATTCTCCACTTTACTCGGAGCCCCATGAATTGATTGTCATTCATGCATCCTCCACCAACGAGTCTGGAGCCCCGCGAATTGATTGCCTAGCACTGTTCGCCTATCCTCCATTCTTCACTTTTATTCGGAGTCCCATGAATTGATTGTCATTCATGTATCCTCCACCAACGAGTCTGGAGCCCCACGAATTGATTGCCTAGCACTGTTCGCTTATCCTCCACCCTCGAAATCTTGTTCGGAGACCCATGAATTGATTGCCTAGTGCTGTTCATGCGTCCTCCACCATCAGGTGCGGAGCCTTCGGTGACTGGGAAATGTGGTTTTTTGTTATTTTCCCGATCGGTTCCTTCGCCAAACATGTATATATATGTATATTATGTTATTGGTGTTTTTGTTGTTTGTGTTTTGTTTTGTGTTGTGCAGAAAAAAAGGAGAAGGAGAGACGGGAGTCATCATAGACTAATCACGGAAAGGGCGAAGATGGACGAAATCAGTGTTTTATCTTTATTTTCCTCTTATCTCTGATAAAAGGTAAGTAAAGAGGGGCAACTGTCATACCCTGATTTCGTCCGGGGACTATTGCTTGATGGCATACAACCTTTGATTGACCGCTTCGATGTACTTGGCACCCTTTGTTGCACAATATGTGAAGTCCCAAGACGTGCCGAAAATTAAAAGGAAGCGTGGTTACGCAATCCGTGAAATTCCGTAATGTGACAGAAACCAAAAGGAAGTATTGTTACGCAATCCGTCAGTTTCCGTAACTTTTTCAAAAGCTAAAAAAAAGAGTAAATACATGATCCGTAAGGTTCTGTAACCTTACAAAAAGAAAATAATCGTTACGAAATTCGTAAAGTTTCGTAACGTTACGGAAAAAGAATCACCAAAAAAGGTAAAGGAGGTGTATTTAGTAAAAAAGGGGGTGCAAATAGCAACCAGGCCCACTTGGGCCTTCCAGATTCTTCCTCTAGAAGACGGTTGCTTCTGAAGGAAGCAACCTGGCTCGCCTGGGCGAGCTGGGTGGCAATCTCCTCCCCTATTTTGCTATAAATAGGGAGAGGAGTGAAGAGGAAAGGGGTTCAGCCTTCTTAGCACTTCGTATTCACTTGAAATTGCTGAGGAAAATTATTTCTGTGAAGAAAATCCAAGCCGAGGCTTTTTCGTAACGTTTTCGTGGGTAATTACGCGAAGATTTTCAACCCTTCTTCGACATTCATCGTTCGTTCTTCGTTGTTCTTCGGTCTTCAACCGGTAAGTACCCCTAATCGAGCTTTTCAATTCATTCTATGTACCCCTGGTGGTCCCCATTTGTTTTTTGGTACTTTTATTTCTCGTTTCATTTACTTTTCGTACCCCCTTTTGACTTGCTTCTGTCATTTATTTAAGTCATTTCTCGCCTAATCAAAAAATAAAATAAATTTCCACCGATCATTTGATTTGTAATATCCGTTAATTTCTGTTTAAATGAAATCCGACCGTTCGGTCGTGCCGTAACCACGTTGGAAATAAAAAAAGAGGTAAAATAATAATATAATAATCAAAAAATACCTTTTAGCAAAATAAAACGGAAAAATCAATCGGACGTTTCTCTTTGGGGTTTCTCTTTCTTAATTGAATTGACTAATAACTAAAGTGAAACTAAGGCTAAAATCAACCCGCAAAGTCAAGCTCGTCCACAAAAATCGCTAAAAAGGATTTGAAAGTTCAATATCTCAGTTTTTCTTACCAAGTAAATGGATCATTTTTAAGGTCCAACGCCTTAAAATGATCACCTTTCAAGTAATTAGAGTTGCTTGATTCACCCTTAGAAAGAACTACGTAGGTCTGATTTCCTCTTCGATGGAGGGTACGTAGGAGCAAGAGCCTCGCTTTTGTCGACCTCAAAAATAAAAAATAAAAGTTAAGGTAACACAATTTCCAGAATTCTAAAAATAAGGTTGTTGTCCTTTCAGACAAACGTGAGAGGTGCTAATACCTTCTTCAAACGTAAATACAACTCCCGAACTTGGAATATTCTTTATGACCGGTTTCCTTCGGTTTTTCCGACGTTTTCCACAAATAAACGTTGGTGGTGACTCCACGCATTTTCCTCCCTTGGAAAGCGCACCCGTGAGCCTCGCCTCGCTTGCCCGCAAAAGGGCATGTTGCGACAGCTGGCATAAAAATCATTGAGGTTTGGATTCAACCTCTTGTTTGCTTGAAAAGGCAAAGGTTTGGATGAGAACTATTGTTTGCTTGCGAAAGCCAAGGTTCAGATTTGACCTCTTGTTTGCTTTAAAAAGTGAACGTTTGGATATAACCTATTGTTTGCTTGCGAAAGCCATGGTTCAGATTCGACCTCTTGTTTGCTTGAATAAGCCAAGGTTTGGACTCTACCTTTCAAACTTGACCTCCCGTTTTCTTAATGCAATGTTATTTAAATGGACTAAAAAGGAAGTACGTAGACTGTACGGTGTAAAGGATTTCATTAATAATCTTAAACTTTAAGGGGATCATCCCTTTACATTGCTACTCAGGTGTGTCTCATCAAAACCTCTTCAACAAAAAAACCTTTTTTTTTTACAAGTGGGAAAAAATCTGTCACAAGTATCATTGCTTCGACTCCGTAGGTTAACTTGAAAGGAGTTTCTTGTGTGGAAGACTAGGGAGTGCGGTGATACCCTCATATTACGCCTGGGAGATCCTCCACCCACAACCCTTTGGAGACTTTCGACAATCTTTTCTGTAGCTTGACTAGAATGACCTTATTTGCGGCTTCTACTTGCCCATTGGTTGGGGATGCTTGATCGAGGATGGGAGATGCTTGGTGCTGAGCTGCTTGAGGAACTCTTCATAGATTTTTTCTATGAACAGTCTTCCGTTGTCCATCACGATGGCTTGAGGTAGGTCGTACCTGCAGATAATGTTCTTCCATGTAAACTTCTGAACTTTGTGAGTTGTGATCATTGTGAGAGGCTTGACTTTGATGCACTTAGTGAAGTAGTCCACCACAATAAGGAGGAATTCGACCTGTTCCTTGGGCGTGGGAAATGGTCTGAGGATGTCCATTCCCCACAAGGAAAAAGGCCAAAGGGATGTGATGTTGTGGAGTGCTTCGAGTGGCGCATGGTGAAAACTACTAAATTCTGCATTCTTTGCAAGTTTTGACATACTTGGCGCAATTCGTCCTTAAGGTCGAACAATAGTAACTGGCGTGGATGACCTTGGCTGCCATGTTCCGACCTTTGGTGTGTATTCTGAAAATTCCTCTATGTACCTCGCCTAGGATGTACTATGTGTGATCTTCGTCGATGCACTTTAGCAATGGCCTTGAGATGGCTCTCCTGAACATTTCATTGTTGATGATAACATAGTGTAAAGCTTGGTGTCTTACCTTTCTGGCTTCTACCGGGTCCTGGAGTAAGGACTTGGTGACCAGGTAGGTCCATATAGGTGACATCCATCAACTGGGAGCAATCCGACTTGAGAAAACCTCGAAGACGTCTGTGGTGGGGGAGGTGAGGGTCTCCAAGATAAACGTTCGGTGCTGATCTAGTGTCCCAGTGCTCGCCAAGCTGGCTAAAGCATCAGCTCGGTTGTTCTGTTCCCTGTCGATGTAGACCATTTGCTCGAAATGCTCCAAGAGTTGCTTGACCATATGGTAGTACTTTTGCATGTCTCTCTAGCTTGGAAGACCTTGTTAACCTTCTCAGTGATGAGCTTAGAGTTGCTCATGCACCTCAATTTTTTTACGCCAACCTCGATCGCTAGCTTCAGTCCTGCAATGAGAGCTTTACACTCTTCTTGGTTGTTTGAAGACTTCCAGTCGAAATTTACTAACTGCTCGATAATGACATTATTTGGCCCTTCAAGGGTGACGCCTATTGTTGCCCTTTCTATCGAAGGCTTCGTCCACATACAACGTCCACCAGCCTTCACTGTTGTCCTCGGTAAGGGGGAACTTGACTAGGAAATTAGCCAGACATTGCCCATTAATGAGGCCTCAAGGTTCAAATTGTAAGTTGAACTCGAAGAGCTTGAATGACCATGCTACCATTCGGCCGTGAGGTCGGGCTTTCTGAGTACCTGCTTGAAGGGGTGGTCGGTTTTCACTGTAACCTAGTGACTCTGAAAATATTGTTGTAACCATTTGACAGAATGAACGAGTGCCAAGGCAAGCTTTTCAATCATTTGGTATCTTTGCTCTGCTCATTGGAGTACTCAACTAGTGTACTAAATCAGTGTTTGCTTTTTTCCTTCTTCCTCTAAGAGACCTGAGCTTATTGCAAAGTTTGAAATGGATAGATGTAACAATAATTCGACCTCAAACGTGGGCCGAGTTAGGATGGGCAGAGTGGCGAGGAAACTCTTAAACTCAAAAAACATTATTTCGCAATGTTGGTCCCAATGAAAGTCGATTGGCTATTTCAGAAGTCAGAAAAATGGTTTCGCCTTCTCAACCAATCTCGGTTGAAATCGAGATAAGGCCTCCAGTCTATCGACCAACTATTATACTTCCTTTAGGTTTGTTGGGTTGTGCATGTCAATGACTGCCTCATAATTCTCTGGGTTGGCTTCAATCCCCCTGCATGTGATCATGAAACCAAGGAACTTACCCCCTTCGACCCCAAAGATGTACTTCTCTGGGTTCAGGCACATGTGCTTTCGGAGTTCAGCGAATATCTCCGCCAAGTCTTTCAGATGATTGCTGGGGTCAGTCGACTTTACAACCATATCATCGATGTAGACCTTGATAATTTTCCAAAGTAGGTCTTTGAAGACATTTTCCAATAGTCTCTGGTATCTGGTGTTGGCATTCTTCAAACCGAATGGCATGACTTTGTAGCAGAAGTTGACATTTTCAGTTATGAATGTCGCCTTGCCGTGTGATGGGTACATCTTGATCTGATTGTAGCCCGAGTATGCATCGAGGAAACTCAGAATTTAGTATCCGCAAGCACCGTCGATGAGTCGATTGATGTTGGGAAGCGAGTATGCATCCTTTAGGCAAGGCTTGTTGAGGTCAGTGTAGTCAACACATATCCTTCATTTCCCATTGGATTTCTTGACCATCACAATGTTGGACAGCCTTGTGGAGTACATGACTTCTCTAATGAAACCGACATTGATTAACTTCTCAGTTTCTTCCTTTACAGCTCGTCAGCACTCATCACTGAGCTTCCATCGTTGTTGTGCCACGGGTTTGGCTTTGAGGAAAATGAAGAGTTTGTGGCATATGAAATTGGGGTCTATGTTGAGCATGTCAACGACACTCCACACAAAGAGATCAATATTCTATGTTAGCACATGCTCGATCTGTTTTTGAAGGTGCTCATTAAGTCTTTCCCCTATCTTGGTGCATTGGTGTGGCTCATTGCCGAGCTGGAAATAGCACAACTCCTATGTCAATGTTGGCCTCATATCTTCCTCGTATCTCCTTGGGTTGAGGTTGGCCCAGCTCGATGTTGAACCTTCTACATGGTTAACATTTGTTGTGTTAGTGTGTTTTGTAAGTATGTACAACTTAACAAGTAGGCTTTTGGCGTAGCACTCTCAGGCTTCCACTTGGTCTTCTTTTATCGTGACAATGCCACCATGTTGGTTGGGGAACTTCATTGTGAGGTGGGGCATTGAGATGATCGTGCCTAGAGCGTTCAACATTGTTCTCCCGATCAAGACATAGGAGGTGTCGATGTCGATGAGGACATACTAGATGAGTAACGTTCTCGACAACTCTCCTCGTCCGAAAGTGGTCATTAGCTCTACTGCACCGTGGGTGTGGACTTATCCCCCTGTAAAAGTGATCAAGGGTTCGGGATGAGGTTTTATAAGTTTTGGTGAGACATCTAACCTTTGAAAAATGGACTAGAAGAGTATCTTCGTTGAGTTGCGTCCATCTATTAAGATTTTTCTGACATCCCAATTGGCAATTGTTGAAACCCGGCAAGTGCACCGGATCGTGCAAGTAGTATAAAACAGTAAGAACCGAGTATCGAACTCTCAGGGAACTTGTGTTACTTGGTAAAGCTATATTTAGTGAATAGGTGTCTAGTAAGGAAAGGGATGTGTTGACTATGAACAGGTATGTAAACTAACTATTAAAAGGAAAATCACGTGAGTAATGATGTGTAAAGACAAGTAGACAACATATTGGTCTTCCTATTAGGTGCCTGATGTTAAAAAGATATTCTCTACTTAACAATGCTCATGTGTTCTATGATGTCTCTTGAAATGCTAAACCCCAATTCCTCATGATAGTCTAGCCTAATCCTAATCAAGCATCGTCCTCAGATTCCTCTTGTTGGACTAAACTCGACCAGAACCGCATTAAGACAAACATACAAGCAACTAGGTTACCGTACCCCGATCCCTCGTGATAATATGATAAACTAGCCCTGTCCTATCAAGTTCTAAGAATCATACCAGTTTCCATTGTTGAATGATCCTAACAAAGCATGCATCTACGTGATCAAAGCAGAAACACACTGAAATGACGTACTGATAGAACAGAGAACACACAAAATATCATTAAATAGATATACAGGTATTTACATCAAGTACCTACAAGGAAGAACCAACAGAGGATTTAGCTCTCCATAACTGGGAAGCTTCCTTTACAACAATTAGAAGAGAAAAATGAAGGATTGAAGAAATACAAGCGGTGAGGATGTCTCCTCCACCTCTAGAACCTCAAAATCACTCATAAACTCATCTCAAGCTCTCAGGATGACTTCCTCTTCAAGCTCTGTTCTCTGCAGGTCTTTGCACAACAAAATCTCTCGAAACTCTCAGGACTCGGACCCTTCTCTCTCTAGAATCTCTCACATGCAAAAGATCCTCGAGAAAATGGCCAAAATCCTCTCCAAAATCTGATTTCAGGCTTAAATAGGTGGCTTTGTTTGTGCTAGCACGCTTAGCGCAACTCTGGACCGCTTAACGCGCATTAGTGGATATCGGCTTAGCGCGTGCTTTTCTCGCTCAGCGAATGGACTGAAGCGGTGCGCTTAGCTGGATGACCCTTCACTCAGCGCAAATGCACAACTCATCCTTCTTCCGGATTCTTCCTAGCGCTTAGCCAAAGGAGTGGTGCGCTCAGCGGATGGCTCGCTAAGCCAGCAGATTGGCTTAGTGAGAGGATGAAAATCAGCACTTCATAAACTTGCCTAATTAACATGAAATTGAGAGGAAATGATTATTAAACACACAAAATGGAAGTACTAAGTATTTATTACCTATCTTTAACAAAAAGTAATTACAACACTACAAAATAACCATAAATTAGAGGAGTTTGATACAATTTACATAGGTTTTATACACAAAAGTTAGTCATATTCATCGACTAGCAACTCCCCCAAATTTACAGTTTTGCTTGTCCTCAAGCAAATAAAGAACAACTCACTGGTCCCCAAGTGACAATAACATGCAGTGACTATGTGCAAAGGTGTATGCAACAAAAATTATTGATTGCATGATAAGAGAATGAAGCAAAATGCCCACATCACTTGTCTTTCACAAAGCATGCAGTTATTTAAAGAGAAGAATAAAATGTAACCTGTACAATTAGATGAAGTGAGGCATAAGACAGATATCAAGGAAAGTAGCTTAAACCACAGTCTCACGGCTACTGTTTCACTCAAGCACAAGTGTTTAAGCTATTCATCAATAACAACTAGCAAGAGGTCCAATCTTTGAACTTCATCTCAAGCCATAAAGTCATAAATGCATAAACAAAATTAGAAGGACTTTCACAGGCTTGTAGTGAGGCTTGGCTACAAAAAATCATTGGTTTTTCTAGGATTCAAAGGCTTAGATTCTAAGAGAGCACAAATCCTAGAATTATCCAAATATTCTTTTCAATACAATTAGCTTACTCACTAGCCTTTACTTTAATTTGCATTTGACCTTATTACACAACACACATTTTCTTTGATTGCTCTTTTTTTTTTAACACACAACTTATTTGTTGTGTGTGTTGATGCTTTACCTTTTACTTTACATCCCAATCAACTCCCCCAAATTTGAGGTAATTTTCCTTGAACTATCTGCTCTCCTAGAATCTAAACAAGGTATCCAGAGATATTCATTCAAGTTCAGGGTTCAATTTTGAAAATGTAATTTAGCTCACAAAGGGTGCAAAGAATACAATTATCATTCAAGGTAAGCTTTTTGGTCAATTGGCTTGTATATACACAATCATGGCCTTCATCATGTCCTCATTCATACATTTCATTCTAAAATTCAGAGATTGATACAAAGACTATTACTCAAAACTAGTCGTTCGCTCATAGTTTAAGATCAGTCTCTCACCGGTTATGGTTCAAGCTTTTCTTTCTCAACCAATCTATCTACTGACTAACAATTCTAATTGCAGATTCACATTCTTGTTCTTTCTTTGTCTAACATACATACTTGCTCAAACTTATGAAAAGAAACACAAACTCCATCACAATCATGCATTCAATCCAAAATCAATTCATAACACCAATTTTCACAAAAAGAAAAAAAATTTCACTACAGTATCATCAAAGTCAAGTTAAACTATTCCATATGCTTCAAAACAAGCATACTAGCTAATTACAGAAAGTATAAGTATATAATTATAAACGGAAACCAAAATTACTCAAAACAATGTACTGAAACTAATATAGTTATAATCAGAGAGATCAACAAAGTTTGAGCATCCTCCTCATCTATTCCGGTAAGCTGAAATGCAAATGGTCTGGACCCTTTGTTATCAAGAAAGTTCAATCTTATGGTGCAATAGAGCTATACGACCCACAATCTCAGAATCCTAATAGAACATGGGTGGTAAATGGTCAAAGGTTGAAACTGTACCATGGTGAAGAATTCACAAGGGCACATAGCACTGTACATTTAATCACCCATTAAGGTAAAAGCATCAAGCTAATGATGTTAAAGAAGCACTTACTAGGAGGCAACCCAGTTTTAATTTCTGTTATCTTTGTTTTTCATGCATTGTATCATGTGGAACTTGCTTTATAATTAGTACATTGGAGTATATCAGCTTGTCCTTGAATGTTAGATATAAGGGTTTCAATTTCTTGAGGAATGGACTGAAAATTAACTTAGAATTTTTTTTTCTGAAAACAGTCCTTTCGCTAAGCGCAAGCCTCCCACTAAGCGCATCTTTGGTCATGCGCTAAGCCCATCATATTCTTTGGCTAGGTGCAACTCATTGTCACTAAGCTTATTTCCTTGCAGCCAAAACTGAGGTTCATTGAGCTAAGCACCCATCCTGGTAGCTAAGCTCAAGTCTTTGTAGCCAGAACTGAGGTTCATTGAGCTAAGCGCCACTCATGGCAGCTAAGCTCATATCCTTGTGGCAATGTAAGCACTAAGCGATTCCTTTTCCGCTAAGCGCATGCTTCTCTGTACTCAAGATTGCATCATTTTAGCTAAGCCGACTTGGTGCCCGGCTTAGCGAGAGTTGTAGGTTTTTTGATCTGTAGAACTCGCTAAGCGATCTTATCGGCATGCTAAGCCAAGCCTTTGTGCAAAAAAAAATTTGATTTTGAATTTCAAACATCGGCTAAGCGCGCAAATCCGCTAAGCGAGCCTCTTTGAGAAACCAAACGTCTCTCTGGCTCGCTTAGCGAGGTAATCCGCTAAGCGAGAGGATCGAAATTTGCTTAAGTGGGTGTGACGTCAGTTACACTCACATTTGCCCAAATTGACTGAACCTTACCATTATTTTCTCTCACACCAAACTTCGTGCTTTCTTGCTTTTTCTGCATCTTCACGCATCTTCTACTACTGTCAAAGATTCAAGTAAGTTTCCCATTTCCTTTTTTCACTTTTATTCCGTTAAACCTTAGGTTAGAAAACCTTAAATTTAGCTTTAGATTCTTAAGGTTTGAATGTTTTTAGAAGTAGTTAAAGATTAGGACTTTATATATGTTTGTACTGTAGAAGTCATTTTGGTTGGTTTGCATGTTTGATTTGCCTTTTAGAGGCTCAAAAAAGTGCAAGAAAATGAACTGTGTTTTCTGTGTTTTTTCTGGTAAACGTGATGAACTCGCTAAGCGAGCATGCTGTGCCAAGCGAGTTCATCAGTATTCATTGAATATATGCATTCTTGGGAGAACTCACTAAGCATGCCTACCGCGCTAAGTGAGTTCATCTTTTGAGGATGAACACTCATCCTCTTGCTGAGATGCCTATGGCTAAGCGAGGCTAAACCGCTAAGCCAGGGTAACTTAGTCAAATTTTTTTTTGTTGGAAGTCGCGTGTTAGTTGGTGAGTACGACTAAATTTTGTGTATAAAACTTGTGTAAATTGTATCAAACTCTTCCAATTTATGGTTATTTTGTAGTGTTATAAGTATTTTCAGTTAAGTATAGGTAATAAATACTTAGTACTTCCATTTTGTGTGTTTAATAATCATTTTCTCTCAATTTTAGGTTAATTAGGCAAGCTTTGAAAAGTGTTGTTTTTCACCTTCTCGCTAAGCCAATTTGTTGGCTTAGCGAGCTTCCACTAAGCGCAACACTCATGGGCTAAGCGCGAGGAAGACTCTGGAAGAAGATGAGTTGCACAGATTCGCTAAGCACACCGCTTCATCTCACTAAGCGCACTGCTTCAGTTCATCCGGTAAGCGAGAAAGGCACGTGCTAAGCCAAAATTCACTAATGTGCACTAAGCGGTCCATAAGTGCGCTAAGCGCACGAGCACGAACAAGGCCACCTATTTAAGCCTGAAATCAGATTTTAGAGAGAGAGTTTGGACTGGGATTCAGAGCTTTGCATGTCTAGAGATTCTAGAGAGAAAGGTCCAAGTTCCAGAGATTTTTGAGAGATTTTGCTGTGTGAAGATCTGCAGAGACCAGAGCTTGAAGCAGGAGCCGGTTTGAGAGCTTGAGATGAGTTTGTGAGTGATTGTCTCCTAGAGGTGAAGGAGACATCCTCACCACTTGTATTTTTGCAATCTTTCATCTTGTTCTTCTCTTTGTTGTAAAGAAGGCTTCCTAGTATGGAAAGCTAAATCCTCTATTGGATCTTCCCTGTAGGTACCTGATGTAAATATATTTCTATCTATTTAATGATGTTTTGTGTGTTCTCTGTGCTATTTGCTTTTCACTCCAGTATGTCTTTACCTTGATCACATAGATGCATGCTTTGTTAGGGTCATTCAACAGTGGAAACTGGTCTGATTCTAAATTCCTTGATAGTGCAGGGCTAAGTTGTCGTACTATCACGAGGAATTGGGGTGCGATAATTTAGTTGTGTATATGTGTCTTAATGCGGTCCTGGTTGAGTTTAGTCCAACAAGAGGAATCTGCGGACGATGCTTGATCAGGATTAGGCTAAACTATCATGAGGAATCAGGGTTTAGTATCTCAGGAGACACCATAGGAATACATGAGCATTGTTAGATAGAGAATATCTTTTTAGCATCAGGCACCTATTAGGAAGGCCAACGTGTTTTCTACTTGTTTTTACACATCATTTCTCTCGCGTGATTTTCTTTCTTTTTGCACAAATAATTTATACACCTGTTCATATTCACACTTATCTTTACACACCAGACACATATTTGCTGAAATAGCTTACCAAATAACACAAGTTCCCCGAGAGTTCGATACTCGATTCTTACCGTTTTATACTACTTGTGCGATCCAGTGCACTTGCTGGAAGCGAACACTGCGCGGTAAGCCAAGCTTACCTGAGCTAAGTGCATTTTGCTGCGGCAAATCCTATACTTGGTATATTTTCTAAAGTGTATGGTGCCATTAAGCGCGAACCTTGAGAAGCTTAGCGCAAATCCTTGAAGCAATGGTTAGGCTTAGCTGGCACTTGCCAGCTAAGCCGATTATGCAGAAGTTGAATTTCTGCAACTTTTGCTAAGCGGCCCCATATGTCGCTAAGCGTTAGTGTGTTTTTTTTGTGAAGGCCAGCTAAGTGGACCATGTCTTGCTAAACGGCCAGTACCTTTTTCAGTTTTATTTTTCGGTTTTTGAATTTAAATAACTTGGGTTCTGATTACCTGTTTGGTTTTTTTATTTGCAGATGGCTTCTAGGAAACGCAAGAGTATTGGTTCAAGACCCACAACACAATATGATACAAGGAGATTTCACTCCTTAGATGCTTGGAACCGGTACACATATAATGTCTTGGGGAGAAACATTTTGCCTAAGAGGAAGGTAGAGCTCTACCACACTGAGCTAGATAATTTTAAGACTGAATTGGAGAGGCGTAATTTCCATAAACGCCTCATTAATTTTGTTGATGGGAGCATAGACTTGGCTTTGGTGAAAGAGTTCTATGCAAACTTATACAGCTCTGAGGGCCCTTCACCAAAGCAAGCCATAGTCAGAGGCTATTTAATGAAGATTGATGCTGACAGTCTCAACACATTCCTGGAGACACCTGTGGTATTTCCAGAGGGTGAGACTTTACCCACATACTCCAGGTACTGCAGGCTGCCCATAGATTACAGAGAGATTGAGGCTGCCTTATGCATACTGAGCCGAGGGTTCATTTTGAACGCTAAGGGCCATCCTGGGAGGATTCTCAGGAAAGATTTGACTACTTTAGCCCAGGTGTGGAGTGTTCTCTCATACTCCAACCTGGCCCCCACATCACATACCTCTGATTTGACAGTGGACAGAGCTAGGCTGATCTTTTGCCTAGTCTCTCGCATGGACATGGACATAGGAGCTCGTATTTCTGGCCAGATGACGTCTATAGCCCAGTCTAACACTTCTAGACTTAGGTTTCCTTCTCTGATCACCGCCCTATATAGAGCCAGAGGGGTTGTCTTTGACAGCCTTACTTTTGAGCACCTAAGCCCGATCATTAACTTGACCTACATCAGGAAGAACTGTTGAAATCCTGAGGATCTAACGGTTTCTATCCGAGGGGCTAGGAGGGCGAGGGCAAGGCCAGCTGAGCTTCCTTCCACATCTGCAACTCCTACTCCAGCATCCACTTCAGCAGCTCCTTCTGTCCCAGCTCAGACAGATTCTCAGCGCTTTGAAGCCATGCTTCAGAGCATTCATCAGGGACAAATTATTTTATTGCAAAGTTTACAGGTGGTGGTGCCTCCAGGATCCATTCCTTCAGTTGAGCAGTTTCGGGAGATGGTAGCCTGGCCTGGGACCCAACCTTTTCTCTACGGGGAAGATGAAGGTCCCACATCCCAAGTACCACAGCATGTGGAGGATGAGTCATCTGAGGCCACCATTCCAAAGCCATTCGTTGTAGGGGAGGAGGTAGGCGAGACACAGGTGAGACAAGTAGTTGCTGCTACTCCTGAGAGATCTCTTGAGGCCACTTCAGAGTCTCCTGCACCAGTAGTGGACCTACCCTCATCTCAGCATAAAGCAGACCCCTCCACTCCTATCCTAGAGATACCTGAGGACCCGACCACACCAGTCCTGACTCTAGACACTTCTCCTCCAACTACTCCAGTACTTTATTTGAGTAATAATCTTTGCATCAATCTCTGAATTTTAGAATGAAATGTATGAATGAGGACATGATGAAGGCCATGATTGTGTATATACAAGCCATTTGACAAAAAAAAAAAAGCTTACCTTGAATTATAATTATATCATTTGCACCCTTTGTGAGTTGAATGATTTTGTCAATAATTGAACCCTGAACTTAAATGATTATGTCCAGATACCTTGCTTAGATTCTAGGAGAGCATATGTTTCAAGGAAAATTTACCCCAAATTTGGGGGAGTGGAATTGATTGGGATGTAAAGAAAAAGATAAAGCATCAGCACACACAACAAATAAGTTGTGTGTTTAAAAAAAAAAAGAGCAATCAAAGAAAATGTGTGCTGGTGTAATAAGGTCAAAAGAAAATTAAAGTGAAAGGCTAGTGAGTAAGCTAAATTGTATTGAAAAGATTACTTGGATAAGTCTAGAATTTGTGCTCTCTTAGAATCTAAACCTTTGAATCCTAGAAAAACCAATGATTTTTTTGTAAGCCAAACCTCACTACAAGCCCATGAAAGTCCTTCTAATTATGTTCATGCATTTCTGACTTTATGGCTTGAGATGAAGTTCAAAGATTGGACCGCTTACTAGTTGTTATTAATGAATAGCTTAAACACTTGTGTGTGAGTGAAATAGTAGCCGTGAGATTGTGGTTTAAGCTACTTTCCTTGATATTTGTCTTATGCCTTAACTTCATCTAATTGTACAGGTTACATTTTATTCTTCTCTTTGGATAACTGCATGCTTTGTGAAAGACAAGTAATGAGAGCATTTTGCTTCATTCTCTTATCATGCAATCAGTAACTTTTGTTGCATACACCTTTGTACATAGTCACTGCATGTTATTGTCACTTGGGGACCAGTGAGCTGTTCTTTATTTGCTTGGGGACCAGTAAAATGTTCTTCAACCGGTAAGTGTTTGAATCCGAGACTTTCAATTCATTTCTTGTTTTCTTTGCTTTCATCTTCATCCCATTCACTTTCGATTTTCTTTTCTTCCATTTTTAACGTGCTTTAACCATTTATTTAAGCCATTATCTCGCCTAATAAATGATAAAATGAATTTCAACCGATCGTTTGTGTTGTAATGTCATTTAATCACTGTTAAAGCAAAGTGAACGGGCGTTTAATCACGCTGTAACCTCGGTTAAACCAAAAAAAAGCAAAATAATAATAAAATAATCAAAATATCTTGAAAAAATAATAATAAAATAATCAAAATATCTTTGAATAAAATAATAATAAAAAATCAATCGGACGTTTTTCTTTGGAAGTTTCCTTGAATGAATTGACTAATAACCAAAGTGAAACTAAGGCTAAAATCAACTCACAAATCAAGTTTTGTCCGCAAAAGTCACTTAAAACCGTTTTTAGGTCCAACTCCTTAAACGGTCCTCTTTGCTTTTATCGATTAACATGGACCGTTCAAAAGCATAAAATCAACCCATAACTTTACCATTTTTGCAAGAACTACGAAGGTCTGATTTCCTCATCGCAATTGAGGATATGTAGGAGCAAAAACCCCGCTTTTGTCGACCACCCCAAGAGATCGTTAATGGTCCAACGCCTTAACGTTTCTCTCCTTTCAAAAACCAAGAGATTGTTAATGGCCCAACGCCTTAACGTTTCTCTCCTTTCAAAAACCAAGAGATCGTTAATGGTCTAATGCCTTAACGTTTCTCTCCTTTCAAAAGCCAAGAGATCGTTAATGATCCAACGCCTTAACGTTTCTCTCCTTTACAAAAATCAAAAGATCGTTTAATGGTCCAATGCCTTAAACAAACTTTTTTCGGTCAAAAATATATCTTGCAAAAAAAGATAAAACCAACTTAACCAACGTTTAGTTCTGAAAGAACTACCTAGGTCTGATTTCCTCATCGCAATTGAGGATACGTAGGAGCGAGGGAAACACCCTTGTCGACCACACCAAAATAAAAAACATAAAAAGCATAAAAACACAAAAACACATAAAAAAAGGGAAAATAAAACATTTTAAGTCATATTTTCACACTTGATTAAAGGTTGTCGTCCCTTGTGATGGACGCGTGGGGTGCTAATACCTTCTCCGTGCGTAAAAAAAATTCCTGAACCTTTCACAATTAAAGTTCGTAGACCACACCTTTCCGATTTTTCCGACGTTTTCCTCAAATAAACGTTGGTGGTGACTCCACGCATTTTCCTTTCTTAGAAGATGCACCCGTGAGCCCCGCGTCGCCCTCCTGCCGAAGGGTAGGTTGCGACAGTTGGCGACTCCACTGGGGACTATTTTTAGAGAGTTAGGCCTATTAATCTTTTGTGCAAAAGTTGTGTTTTCCCTTTCATCGGTTTCCCTTTTCCTTTACGTTCTTGTATATAACTCTTTGATTCTTTTAGTGTGTTTTTGAAATGTATGCATGAGATAGATATTTATTCATTTGATGCACACAAACACCAACACTATTTGTACACACGGTAAGTTGAAAAGGAGCCCTATACCCGGGTCCATGGGAACATAAGGAGTGGAGGTGAATCTGTGGTCATGCTGGGTCTCCAACTTGCTTGATAACAGTGAACCCTCATCTAGAGTTTTTCTCTTTGACAACATATTGTTACTGGTAGTCCCTACTGCCACAATATGTTTTTTCGAAGGGGATGATACCTCTAGAAACCATCAAGAGAGATATGATCACCTTGGGAATTATAACTAAAAGCCTTTAAGTTCCTCCCGTTTAGGTCCCTAAAATAGGGGCACGAAGTGATGCAATCCTACCCCCCAAGGGTATTGGATAGAAGACTCCAAGAGGCTTGGGCTAGAGCTACTAAAGAAGGCCCTAGGGTTCTCATGAACCTTAGGGTAGATTTTTTAGCCCATGGGTCAAGGTTGGATCCACTCTTCTTTGTAAATATTAGAATAGGTTTTTTCTTCGTTTGGGCCTTGTATTTTGGCCATTCTAGTAGTATAGGGTTTTAGCCTTGTATTTCAGGGCATTTTGAGTAGTCTTTATAGTAAGGACTTTTTTTTTGTATTTTCATGTTTTTTGTCATGGGGATGAGCTTAGCTATTATAGGGGGTGTGTAGTTAAGCTCTAGCTTCTCATCTCAAGGAGGTGAGCTTAGATATTAGAGAGGTATGTGTAGCTAAGCTCTAGCTTCTTTAGGAATCTTCTTTAGGAATCTTCTTAAGGAAGCTTCTCAAGGAGGTGAGCTTAGTTATGAGAGGGGTGTGTGTAGCTAAGCTCTAGCTTCTCAAGGAAGCTTTCTCAAAGAAGCTTCTCAAGGAAGTTTTCTCAAGAAAGCTTCTCAAGGAAGCTACCTAGTCTATAAATAGAAGCATGTGTAACACTTGTTGTAACTTTGATGAATGAGAGTCTTGTGAGACATACTTCAAAGTTCCACTTCTCTCCCTCTTTTATTCCTTCAATTTCGTGCTCCCCCCTCTCTCTTTCTCTCCCTCTTTCTTTTCCTCCATTGAAGCCTCCTTCCAAGCTTCTTATCCAAGGCTCATCTTGGTGGTGAAGCTCCTTCTTCCATGGCTTATTCCCTAGTGGATGGCGCCTCCTCTCACCTCTTCTCCTTTGTCTTTCGCTGCATCTCCATGGTGGAAAATCACCATTAAAGGACCTCATTGAAGCTCAAAGATCCAGCCTCCATAGAAGCTCCACAAGAAAGCTTCCATCACGAAGTGAACACACTGCGTGCCTTTTAAACACTGCCATGCATATAACCTAAATGTCATGTACGCCTTTGTTGTATGATTATTTGAGGATATTGTCATGCTGTGTACATCCCCCTATTGTGCTTTTGCGCATCTGCATCATGTCGTCACGCATGCGTTGTATGTTGGTCTCGTCTTTTGTCACGGGAAGCCGGAAGGTCCATATCACCTTCTTAACTACACACATGGGGCATTGTGCCCCCGAATGCGCAAGTAAGAAGAGATGACTTTCCGAGCTCACGTGTTCGTAAATGCATTCATATCATACATTGCATAAGCATCTCTTCATGGCATCATAATGGACGTATCGTTCCTGCATTTGTCACTTATCATTTCATGCATTGCATTTTGCGTAAGTCATTTCATCACCATGCATCTACATCTAACATGTTTTTTGCATACCATTTGTTTTCATGTTTACTCATGCATGATCCTTGCATTTTCCTTTGCAAAAGAAAAAAGGAAGCATGAAAATTCACGCTGCATTCTTAGTTGCATATGATTAGTACCATGAGCTAACCATGTTTGGATCATAAACCCGTTTCACTTAAAAAAAATGATTGAACATGGTACCTAATGCATGGTTAACTAAGAAAAGATGTTTCTTCGAGCATCTCGATCTCATAATTACATTTTCCATGCATAGCATACGTATTCCCGAGTCTTTCATCTCTATGAAATGTTGTCGAAGTATTGGCAATCAAAATTGTCATTCCTTGGGTTATGGGGTTGAACCAAGCTCATGCTTTTATGAAAAGGTTCATCAAGTCAAGTTGAAGTATGGAAGTAACCACCATGCAAAAAATTGGGGCAAAAGATGGATCGAGTTACATCGCTGCTTCGTCTACTGCCAAACACATTTAGGACTGTTGATGTCCTTGTTACTTCTAGTATCACCTTGACAAAGATGTCATGGACCATGTTGAAAATCTAAATTGATTCAACCACATGTCCTGCGTAAAATTTCGCAATACTTCAACTGTGCATCATTCACATACATCTATGCTTTTCATTGGTTGCATTTCTCATTGCATTCTTTCCTTGAAAAAAAATGAACTTAATCATTGTTATCAAAAAGAAAAAAACATGTTTTACGGCGCCCTTACCAAACTCGTGCTAGAGCTAGAGTAATGGGTGAAGCGGAGGAGGTGCAAGAGCAGATGAAGGCCAACATGGAGGCCATGAAAGAGCAAATGGCCACAATGATGGAGGCCATGATGAGCATGAAGAAGATAATGGAAGCCAATGCGGTTGCAGTTGCCGCTACCAGCACTGTTGCTAAGGTGAACCCGATGCTCCCATCTGATCTCAGCCAAATGAATAATCCAACCTCAGATATGGTAGGCAAAGATTTGGGACGGCCCCATGATGTGCAAATTCAAAACAAGCACGCCTTCCCGCCATATGGCTTGCCTCCCAACTATACACCACCCAATGTGGTGTACACTCCCAATGAGGATGTCAATAACTCCGTTCTCATACTCATTGAGAGCCGACAACCTCATCATGTACATGTCTCTCAACCCATGGGGGAGATACATGAAATTCCCCACCACAATCTAGCCGACTTCGAGCCTTGCCTCGGATATGCCACTGAAGGGCAAGCAGTTGGTGGTATACCCCTGCAAAACACTTTGGAGGGGCCTCAATTTTGCCCCCAACCACAACCCTTCTATGGAAAAATGGTGGGTTACACACCTTCAAGCTTTGCAGATTTGGTCTTCACCGGCAAAAGGATCAAAGTGGGTCTGGAAAAAGGCAAATCTGATCATCCTACTTTGATAAATGCGAAAACTGGGGCAAATGAAAAGGATGAGAATAAGGGAGAAACCCTTGCTATGACCGCCATTCCTACACGGTCAAATTTCCCATCAGCCCAACAATGTCATTACTCAGCTAATAACAGTCCCTCTCACCCAATCATCCACAAAGGCCATCCCTAAATCAACCACAAAGCCTGTCTACCGCACTTCCAATGATGAACACTACATTTAGCACAAACCAAAACACCAACCAAGAAATGAATTTTGCATCGAAAAAGCCTGTTGAATTCACCCCAATTTTGCTCCCATATCTACTTGATAATTCAATGGTAGCCATAACCCCAGCCAAGGTTCCTCAACCTCCATTTCTCTGAGGATACGACTCGAACACAACGTGTGCTTATCATGGAGGAGCCCCGGGGCATTCCATTGAGCATTGTAGGGCCCTGAAGCATAAGGTGCAAGGTCTAATTGATGTGGGCTGGCTGAAATTTGAGGAGAATCGTGTGTAAGTCCTGACTTTGACAAGAGATGCCACACATGGGGCAATTTGAAGGTTGTTGTTAGATGTCTCTAATGACTCATCAGGATTTTCAAGTTTATGCCATTATTGTAAACCACAGTTACAATGCTAAATAAAATGGATAAATTTGACATCTTTGTCCCTCATCCTCTCGTAATTACATCTTTGCTTCCACTAGAATGTGGGTGCAAGCCATTGGTTTGTTTGCTCAAGCGACCTGCGCTCCTGAGTTTGGACTTCCAAGACCGTTCAATCAGAAATTACTCGTGCTACACATTTGGTGAGGGTGCCGTAAAACGACGAGTAAAGTGGAAAAAAAGTTCAAAAATAAAAAGGAAAAAAGCATTTGATTGACTGTGTTTTCAAGAAAAAATATAGATGTTCATGTGACCTCATTTTATCATTCCGGAAAGTTTGTCTTTTTTAGAGAGAAGTAAGTTATCAAGAATAGGAGTCATTTGACTTAACCCGCCAACTAAGAAAATCCTTCAACTATTTCTCGTCCTTGAAAAATTATTTTTGCGAGAATCAACCGCCTCTTTCATTCTTCCTTGCTACAAGGTTATGAAAACAAAACAATGATGGATACCTCAGAGCCCTACACTGGGGCAATGAAAGGCACCATGCATAAACCTCAAGCGAACCTACGGGCAGATTAGAAGTTCTCACCCAATAGGTTCCCAGCTACAAGGTCATGACGAAAGATAACAATTGGTACCTCAAAGCCTTACACTGGGCAATGAGGGGCACCGTGCATGAGCCTCAAGCGAACCTAGGGGCAGATCAAAAGTTCTCACCCGTCGATGTTTTTAAACAAAAAAAAAGGGGGACAAACCCTAGGATTTCAATGGATTGATTAAGCGTCAAACGGTTCCATTGTCGTCACTCCAAAATGGTCAAGTGTTTAAATCAAACAGAACATACACTCTGAGGGAATTCCTGGAGAGATTATCAAAAGATAGGATAAGGTTGCATGAATTATCACCTCTTTCAAAAGGACAGTCAATTTGTGTTTTCCAAAAAAATCAAATCAAATCAAAATCACAAAATAAGGAAAGAATGTCATGAACATTATACAACTTTCCATTACATTGCATTGTTGCATACGAAGTCCGCATTTACCACATTTCAAGACAAAGGATGCATGCATCTAGATCCCTAAAAATCATGTTAACTACATAGATTTCCTACATCTACTATCCAATATTTTTGAATTTGGAATGACCGGCCCTCTCAATGAGTCAATCTCTTGTTTTCTTATAAGGGTGGACCCTTGGGTACTAGTACCCTCACCTTCAGAGGGCTACACGCCCTCGCCATCAGAGGACTACACGTCCTCGCCTTTAGAGGGTTGCACGCCCTCGCCTTCAGAGGACTACACGTCCTCGTCTTTAGAGGACTACACATCCTCGCCGTCAGAGGACTACATGACCACACCCTTAGAGAACTACACGTCCCCGCCGTCAAATGGCTGCACGCCCTTGCCTTCAAAGGGCTACACGCCCTCACCTTCAGAGGACTACATGTCCTTGCCATCAGAGGACTACACGTCCTCGCCTTCAGAGGATTGCACATCCTTGCCTTTAGAGGGATGCACGCCCTCGCCTTCAGAGGGTTGCACGCCCTAGCCTTCAGAGGACTGCACATCCTCGCCTTCAGAGGGCTGCACGTCCTCTCCTTCAGAGGGTTGTGCTGTGTGAAGATCTACAGAGACCAGAGCTTGAAGCGGAAGTCGTTCTGAGAGCTTGAGATGAGTTTGTGAGTGGTTGTGAGATCCTAGAAGTGAAGGAGACATCCTCACCACTTGTATTTTTGCAATCTTTCATCTTGTTCTTCTCTTTGTTGTAAAGGAGGCTTCTTGGTTATGGAAAGCTAAAATCCTCTGTTGGATCTTCCTTGTAGGTACTTGATGTAAATATCTTTCTATCTATTTAATGATGTTTTGTGGGTTCTCTGTGCTATCAACTTTTCATTCTAGTATGCCTTTACCTTGATCACGTAGATGCATGCTTTGTTAGGGTCATTCAACAGTGGAAACTGGTCTGATTCTGATGACCTTGATAGGACAAGGCTAAGTTGTCGTACTATCACGAGGAATCAGGATGCGATAATTTAGTTGTAGTATGTTTGTCTTAATGTGATCCTGGTTGAGTTTAGTCCAACAAGAGGAATCTGAGGATGATTCTTGATCAGGATTAGGCTAAACTATCATGAGAAATTAGGGTTTAGCATCTTAGGAGACACCATAGGAACACATGAGCATTGTTAGATAGAAAATATCTTTTTAGCATCAGGCACCTATTAGGAAGACCAACGCGTTTTCTGCTTGTTTTTACACATCTTTTCTCTCGCGTGATTTTCCTTTTTGCATAGATAGTTTACATACATGTTCATATTCACACATAGATTTTCACACTGGACACCTATTCACTGAAATAACTTACCAAGTAACACAAGTTCCCCGAGAGTTTGATACTCGGTTCTTACCGTTTTATACTACTTGTGCGATCCGGTGCACTTGCCGGAAGCGAATAGTAATCGATTACCATCATAGTGTAATCGATTACACATCAACAGATGTGACTCTTCATATTTAAATTTAAAAATCAAAACGTTTAGAAATACTGGTAATCGATTACAAGTATTGTGTAATCGATTACACAAGTTTGAAATTATTTGAAAATGTTTTATCACAAGTTGTGACTCTTAAAATTTGAAATCTAATGTTTTAAAACATTAGTAATTGATTACTTGCTTATGGTAATCGATTACAGCTTTGTAAATCAGTTTGAAAAGAATGTTGACTACTGGTAATCGATTACTACCTTCTGGTAATCGATTACCAGAGAGTAAAACTCTTGGTAAAAGATTTTTTCTTTGAAAAATTATGTTCATCAAAATTGTGTTATTCAATATTTTGAAAAACTCTTTTAATACTTATCTTAATTGAGTCTTCTCTTGATTCTTTACTTGAATCTTGAATCTTGATTGAACGACTCTTTGATTCTTGAAACTTACTTTGATTGAACGACTCTTTGATTCTTGAAACTTGCTTGACTCTTGATTCTTGAATTGAGTATTTGGCATCATCAAAATAATCTTGGAAATCATTGTTTCCACACTAAGTTGAGAGTGGATTGGAGGTTGCTCATGGAGATTGTATGAGGAAAGTTGAGTGTGATCTTCCTGGGTATGTGTCTTGGCATGGGTGGGTAGTGGGGACGGGGAGCGAGGTGGAGATAGTGGTGGTAGGGGTGGCGAAGGTGGGTGCTAAGTTGCAAGTAGGGCTCTGAGGTTTGCATTTCCCTCCCTTAATCATCACATGTTTGCCTTATGTTTGTCTTGAGGCCTCCAAATAGACCTTCATTTTCTTCCACAACTACTCCATTTGTTCTCGAATTTTCCGTATTGCTGATGTCTCGGCTCGTGTGGAGTGCCCAGATGAACAAGGATTGCCTCTCCTTGTTGCTACCATCTTATGGTCGTAGGAAAATTTTTCCTTGGCCCCACGGTGGGGGCCAAATGTTCCTATTAAGTTCTAACATGGTCTGACTGAGTTGTTTGGTCCTCTCTTTCTCAATTGAATCTCTGATCTTCGATATTGAAGCGGGGGAAGGTATCTACAAAAGAGACTTTGACGAGCAAGTCAATAGTCCTGAAAAGTCTTTGTGTCTACATTTAGGATAAAAAAAATGTACTTGGGGATCTCCCTTCTAGGTCTATATATTGGTGTCTGATATCGAGGCAATTGCTTAATGTTTGAAGTCACGTTGGTGAACTGCTCTTTTATGCATCATGGCCGAGTTTTTTGGTGCCTGTTGGAATTGCCACGAGCCAAGTACGTGCTGAGTTCTTCGGGTTGTACGGTACAATGACAATTTTTTTTGTGTGTAAAAGATAAATTTATATATATACACACACAGACCAAGACATATACAGTTAGTAGCTATTTGTTGCTTGTCTTATCAAGTAAATATTCGATTCATACCATACAAATACTTGTACGGTACAATGACAATTTTTTTTTTTTGTAAAAGATAAATTTATATATATACACACACAGACCAAGACATATACAGTTAGTAGCTATTTGTTGCTTGTCTTATCAAGTAAATGTTTGTAATATTTATAGATATCTGCAAATATTCATGGATGGAAAAAATGCAATTTAACTATATTTTTTTTATATATTCTAACATTTTCTTCAAAATGTTAGTTTAATGATCCAAACTAAAATTATTCAATTAATAATTTTATTCAAATATTTAAATTGTTTCAATCTCATAAGTTCAAACAAAAGATAATAAACTAAAATAATTTGATCTCTTGGGTCCAAACAAAACTTACTAAGGTATATTACTTTAATCTGATTAGAAGTGCAAAAAAAACTATTTAAATAGAAACATTGAAGTAAATTTCTTATAAAGAGTATTTAATGAGTATCTGTGGAACGAGTATATTGATATTCATTCAATCAGGGAGGCTACAAATGGTATCAAAGCAAACCTCTCTCCCGATACAGTGTGGTTCGAGGACGAACAAGAAGGAAGTTGGTGTGCATGTAACATCCCGAAATCACACCAGAATGAGAGAGATCCAAAGTGTTAGTGCTTAGCTCTACTGAGTTTTAAAAGGTTGGCTAAGATTTTGTTAAAACATAAGCACTTAGACAATGAAGGAAAGCTGGAGTTGCTGCACATGATGTCCAACGTTATGTCAAAGAATAAGATCGGGCTGCACAATGCACAAGGCAAGATAAAATGTCAAATGAAGAATTGAAGCTGCAGGATCCACGATGTCGGATACAATGTCCAGGACATCCTGCCCGAAAATACTGGAAGGACAAATGAAGAATTAAAGCTGCAGGATCCACGATGTCGGATACAATGTCCAGGACATCTTGCCCGAAAATACTGGAAAGTCAAATGAAGAATTAAAGTTGCAGGATCCAAGATGTCGGATACGATGTCCAGGACATCTGGCCCGAAAATACTGGACACATAAATCTGTTATATCTTTAACAGATTATTGTGCAGTTAGCAAGAGATTAGATGATCTATCTTCTGGAACGAATTAAAAGATAATTAAAGTTCGAATTACAAACTAGAAGAGTTCGTTCAGGGATTAAAGATTAAAGATTAAAGATAAAAACTAAAAGATCAAACTGTATCTTTTAGATCTTTAAGTGCAGATTTTTTCAGAAGAATGATAGATCTCATCCAGCACAAGAAGTTGCAGCCCAGAGACGCACACTGCTATATAAACATGGAGGTTGCACGAGTTCTGTACCAAGTCCGGGATTGAAGAGTTATTTTGTGAGTTTTGGGACTTGAGTCTTTTGTGAGCCACCTTGATGGTACCCTAACATCAAGTGTTGGACCTGAGTGTGTAGAGTTGATCTCTTGTGTGTAGAGTTGATCTCTTGTGTGTAGGGTTGATCCCTTTTGTTCAGAGAGCAATCTCTGGTGTGTCTTTGATTTGTTTGTAAACACGGGAGTGTGGTTGAGAGGGAGTGAGCGGGGTTCTCATATCTAAGAGTGGCTCTTAGGTAGAGATTGCACGGGTAGTGGTTAGGTGAGAAGGTTGTAAACAGTGGCTGTTAGACCTTGAACTAACACTATTTTAGTGGATTTCCTCCCTGGCTTGGTAGCCCCCAGATGTAGGTGAGGTTGCACCGAACTGGGTTAACAATTCTCTTGTGTTATTTACTTGTTTAATCTGTTCATACAGTCAAAGACAATCTGCATGTTCTGAAGCGTGATGTCGTGACATCCTGTACGACATCTGTCCCCAGTATCAGAATTTCAATTGGTATCAGAGCAAGCACTCGAAATCACTGAGTGAGATCTAGGGAGATAAATTCTGATGAACATGGAGAAAGAAGGAGGACCAGTGAACAGACCACCAATTCTGGATGGAACCAACTATGAATACTGGAAAGCAAGGATGGTGGCCTTCCTCAAATCACTGGATAGCAGAACCTGGAAAGCTGTCATCAAAGGCTGGGAACATCCCAAGATGCTGGACACAGAAGGAAAGCCCACTGATGAATTGAAGCCTGAAGAAGACTGGACAAAAGAAGAAGACGAATTAGCACTTGGAAACTCCAAAGCTTTGAATGCTCTATTCAATGGAGTTGACAAGAATATCTTCAGACTAATCAACACATGCACAGTGGCCAAGGATGCATGGGAGATCCTGAAAACCACTCATGAAGGAACCTCCAAAGTGAAGATGTCCAGATTGCAACTATTGGCTACAAAATTCGAAAATCTGAAGATGAAGGAGGAAGAATGTATTCATGACTTCCACATGAACATTCTTGAAATTGCCAATGCTTGCACTGCCTTGGGAGAGAAGATGACAGATGAAAAGCTGGTGAGAAAGATCCTCAGATCCTTGCCTAAGAGATTTGACATGAAAGTCACTGCAATAGAGGAGGCCCAAGACATTTGCAACATGAGAGTAGATGAACTCATTGGTTCCCTTCAAACCTTTGAGCTAGGACTCTCGGATAGGGCTGAAAAGAAGAGCAAGAATCTGGCTTTCGTGTCCAATGATGAAGGAGAAGAAGAGGAGTATGACCTGGATACTGATGAAGGTCTGACTAATGCAGTTGTGCTCCTTGGAAAGCAGTTCAACAAAGTGATGAACAGAATGGACAGGAGGCAGAAACCACATGTCCGGAACATCCCTTTCGACATCAGGAAAGGCAGTGAATACCAGAAAAGGTCAGATGAAAAGCCCAGTCACAGCAAAGGAATTCAATGCCGTGGGTGTGAAGGCTTTGGACACATCAAAGCTGAATGTCCCACTCATCTCAAGAAGCAGAGGAAAGGTCTTTCTGTATGTCGGTCAGATGATACAGAGAGTGAACAAGAAAGTGATTCTGACAGAGATGTGAATGCACTCACTAGGAGATTTGAATCTGCTGAAGATTCAAGTGATACAGACAGTGAAACCACTTTTGATGAGCTTGCTACATCCTATAGAAAACTATGCATCAAAAGTGAGAAGATTCTTC
Organism: Glycine max; assembly: GCF_000004515.6. NCBI lineage: Eukaryota > Viridiplantae > Streptophyta > Magnoliopsida > Fabales > Fabaceae > Glycine > Glycine max. Next base: position 14,141,511 of record NC_038256.2, read on the forward strand.
AGCAAGAAGCACAACTGAAGAAGGTCATTGCAAATCTGGAGGCTGAAAAGGAGGCACATGAAGAGGAGATCTCTGAGCTTAAAGGAGAAGTTGGTTTTCTGAACTCTAAACTGGAAAACATGACAAAATCAATAAAGATGCTGAATAAAGGCTCAGATACGCTTGATGAGGTGCTACAGCTTGGAAAGAATGTTGGAAACCAGAGAGGACTTGGATTTAATCCTAAGTCTGCTGGCAGAACAACCATGACAGAATTTGTTCCTGCCAAAAACAGCACTGGAGCCACGATGTCACAACATCGGTCTCGACATCATGGAACGCAGCAGAAAAGGAGCAAAAGAAAGAACTGGAGGTGTCACTACTGTGGCAAGTATGGTCACATAAAGCCCTTTTGCTATCATTTACATGGCCATCCACATCATGGAACTCAAGGTAGCAGCAGCAGAAGGAAGATGATGTGGGTCCCAAAACACAAGACTGTTAGTCTTGTTGTTCATACTTCACTTAGAGCATCAGCTAAGGAAGATTGGTACCTAGATAGCGGCTGTTCCAGACACATGACAGGAGTCAAAGAATTCCTGGTGAACATTGAACCTTGCTCCACTAGCTATGTGACATTTGGAGATGGCTCAAAAGGAAAGATAACTGGAATGGGAAAGCTAGTCCATGATGGACTTCCTAGTCTGGACAAAGTACTGCTGGTGAAGGGACTGACTGCAAACTTGATCAGCATCAGTCAGCTGTGTGATGAAGGATTCAATGTAAACTTCACAAAGTCAGAATGCTTGGTGACAAATGAGAAGAGTGAAGTTCTAATGAAGGGCAGCAGATCAAAGGACAACTGTTATCTATGGACACCTCAAGAAACCAGTTACTCCTCCACATGTCTATCCTCCAAAGAAGATGAAGTCAGAATATGGCATCAAAGATTTGGACATCTGCACTTAAGAGGCATGAAGAAAATCATTGACAAAGGTGCTGTTAGAGGCATTCCCAATCTGAAAATAGAAGAAGGCAGAATTTGTGGTGAATGTCAGATTGGAAAGCAAGTCAAGATGTCCCACCAGAAGCTTCAACATCAGACCACTTCCAGGGTGCTGGAACTACTTCACATGGACTTGATGGGGCCTATGCAAGTTGAAAGCCTTGGAGGAAAGAGGTATGCCTATGTTGTTGTGGATGATTTCTCCAGATTTACCTGGGTCAACTTTATCAGAGAAAAATCAGACACCTTTGAAGTATTCAAGGAGTTGAGTCTGAGACTTCAAAGAGAAAAAGACTGTGTCATCAAGAGAATCAGGAGTGACCATGGCAGAGAGTTTGAAAACAGCAGGTTTACTGAATTCTGCACATCTGAAGGCATCACTCATGAGTTCTCTGCAGCCATTACACCACAACAGAATGGCATAGTTGAGAGGAAAAACAGGACTTTGCAAGAGGCTGCTAGGGTCATGCTTCATGCCAAAGAACTTCCCTATAATCTCTGGGCTGAAGCCATGAACACAGCATGCTACATCCACAACAGAGTCACACTTAGAAGAGGGACTCCAACCACACTGTATGAAATCTGGAAAGGGAGGAAGCCAACTGTCAAGCTCTTCCACATCTTTGGAAGTCCATGTTACATTTTGGCAGATAGAGAGCAAAGGAGAAAGATGGATCCCAAGAGTGATGCAGGAATATTCCTGGGATACTCTACAAACAGCAGAGCATATAGAGTATTCAATTCCAGAACCAGAACTGTGATGGAATCCATCAATGTGGTTGTTGATGATCTAACTCCAGCAAGAAAGAAGGATGTCGAAGAAGATGTCAGAACATCGGGAGACAATGTAGCAGATACAGCTAAAAGTGTAGAAAATGCAGAAAACTCTGATCCTGCTACAGATGAATCAGACATCAACCAACCTGACAAGAGACCCTCCATTAGAATCCAGAAGATGCACCCCAAGGAGCTGATTATAGGAGATCCAAACAGAGGAGTCACCACAAGATCAAGGGAGATTGAGATTGTCTCCAACTCATGTTTTGTCTCCAAAATTGAGCCCAAGAATGTGAAAGAGGCACTGACTGATGAGTTCTGGATCAATGCTATGCAAGAAGAGTTGGAGCAATTCAAAAGGAATGAAGTTTGGGAGCTAGTTCCTAGACCCGAGGGAACTAATGTGATTGGCACCAAGTGGATCTTCAAGAACAAAACCAATGAAGAAGGTGTTATAACCAGGAACAAGGCCAGACTTGTTGCTCAAGGCTACACTCAGATTGAAGGTGTAGACTTTGATGAAACGTTCGCTCCTGTTGCTAGACTTGAATCCATTAGATTGTTACTTGGTGTAGCTTGCATCCTCAAATTCAAGCTGTACCAGATGGATGTGAAGAGCGCGTTTCTGAATGGATACCTGAATGAAGAAGTCTATGTGGAGCAGCCAAAGGGATTTGTAGATCCAACTCATCCAGATCATGTATACAGGCTCAAGAAGGCTCTCTATGGATTGAAGCAAGCTCCAAGAGCTTGGTATGAAAGGCTAACAAAGTTCCTTACTCAGCAAGGGTATAGGAAGGGAGGAATTGACAAGACTCTCTTTGTCAAACAAGATGCTGAAAACTTGATGATAGCACAGATATATGTTGATGACATTGTGTTTGGAGGGATGTCGAATGAGATGCTTCGACATTTTGTCCAACAGATGCAATCTGAATTTGAGATGAGTCTTGTTGGAGAGCTGACTTATTTTCTGGGACTTCAAGTGAAGCAGATGGAAGACACCATATTCCTCTCACAAAGCAAGTATGCAAAGAACATTGTCAAGAAGTTTGGAATGGAGAGTGCCAGCCATAAAAGAACACCTGCACCTACTCACTTGAAGCTGTCAAAAGATGAAGCTGGCACCAGTGTTGATCAAAGTCTGTACAGAAGCATGATTGGGAGCTTACTATATTTAACAGCTAGCAGACCCGACATCACCTATGCAGTAGGTGTTTGTGCAAGATATCAAGCCAATCCTAAGATAAGTCACTTGACTCAAGTAAAGAGAATTCTGAAATATGTAAATGGCACCAGTGACTATGGGATTATGTACTGTCATTGTTCAGATTCAATGTTGGTTGGGTATTGTGATGCTGATTGGGCTGGAAGTGCAGATGACAGAAAAAGCACTTCTGGTGGATGCTTCTATTTGGGCAACAATCTTATTTCATGGTTCAGCAAGAAGCAGAACTGTGTGTCCCTATCTACTGCAGAAGCCGAGTATATTGCAGCAGGAAGCAGCTGTTCACACCTAGTTTGGATGAAGCAGATGCTCAAGGAGTACAATGTCGAACAAGATGTCATGACATTATACTGTGACAACTTGAGTGCTAAAAATCTTGTGCAACACAGCAGAACCAAGCACATTGACATTAGACATCACTATATCAGAAAGCTTGTTGATGATAAAGTGATCACACTGAAGCATGTTGACACTGAGGAACAGATAGCAGATATTTTCACAAAGGCATTGGATGCAAATCAGTTTGAAAAACTGAGGGGCAAGCTGGGCATTTGTGTGCTAGAAGACTTATAGCAATTACTTCTATTTGAATGTGCTCAAACGTTAATAGCACATTCATTACTGGGCCAAAACAGATTCGACCGTTGCTTCACACGCCCCTCTACATTCTTCATTCAAATTTATATTTTCGTGGAAATCTCGTTTTCAGCATTCCCCAACAGCTCTCAGAGATTTACGAATTCATTCCAAACACTCTGCTTTTCCATGGCTACCTCACCAAAAGAAACTTCAGCTCCTGGTTCACCCTCTGTACCATCATCTCCATCATCCACCAAAGCACCATCACACCAGGAACGACCTGAATTCAATATCCAGCCCATACAAATAATTCCTGGTCAAGCCCCTGTTCCTGAAAAACTGGTTCCCAAACGACAACAGGGTGTGAAGATTTCTGAAAACCCTAGCCTTGCAACAAGTCCTAGGGAAGTAGACACGGAGATGGACAAGAAGATCCGCAGTATTGTGAGTAGCATTCTGAAAAATGCTTCTGTTCCTGATGCTGATGAAGATGTTCCAACATCTTCCACCCCAAATGTTTCTGTGCCTGATGCTGATAAAGATGTTCCAACATCTTCCACTCCAAATGCTGAAGTCCTCTCTTCCTCCAGCAAAGAGAGATCAACAGAGGAAGATGATCAAGCGACAGAGGAGACCCCTGCACCACGGGCACCAGAACCTGCTCCAGGTGACCTCATTGACCTTGAAGAAGTAGAATCTGATGAGGAACCCATTGCCAACAGGTTGGCACCTGGCATTGCAGAAAGACTTCAAAGCAGAAAGGGAAAAACTCCCATTAAGAGGTCTGGACGAATCAAGACTATGGCACAGAAGAAGAGCACACCAATCACTCCTACCACATCCAGATGGAGCAAAGTTGCAATCCCTTCCAAGAAGAGGAAAGAAATTTCCTCATCTGATTCTGATGATGATGTCGAACTAGATGTCTCGACATCAAAGAGGGCCAAGAAATCTGGGAAAAAGGTGCCTGAAAATGTCCCTGATGCACCATTGGACAACATCTCTTTCCACTCCATTGGCAATGTTGAAAGGTGGAAATTTGTGTATCAACGCAGACTTGCCTTGGAAAGAGAACTGGGAAGAGCTGCCTTGGATTGCAAGGAGATCATGGACCTCATCAAGGCTGCTGGACTGCTGAAGACTGTCACCAAGTTGGGAGATTGCTATGAAAGTCTAGTCAGGGAATTCATTGTCAACATTCCCTCTGACATAACAAACAGAAAAAGTGATGATTATCAAAGAGTGTTTGTCAGAGGAAAGTGTATTAGATTCTCCCCTGCTGTAATCAACAAATACATGGGCAGACCTACTGAAGGAGTGGTGGATATTGATGTTTCTGAGCATCAGATTGCCAAGGAAATCACTGCGAAACGAGTCCAGCATTGGCCAAAGAAAGGGAAGCTTTCTGCAGGGAAGCTAAGTGTGAAATATGCAATCCTGCACAGGATTGGCGCTGCAAACTGGGTACCCACTAATCATACATCCACTGTTGCCACAGGTTTGGGTAAATTTCTGTATGCTGTTGGAACCAAGTCCAAATTTAATTTTGGAAACTATATATTTGATCAAACTGTTAAGCATTCAGAATCTTTTGCTGTCAAATTACCCATTGCCTTCCCAACTGTATTGTGTGGCATTATGTTGAGTCAACATCCCAATATTTTGAACTACACTGACTCTGTGATGAAGAGAGAATCTCCTCTATCCCTGCATTACAAACTGTTTGAGGGGACACATGTCCCAGACATTGTCTCGACATCAGGGAAGGCTGCTGCTTCAGGTGCTGTATCCAAGGATGCCTTGATTGCTGAACTCAAGGACACATGCAAGGTGCTGGAGGCAACCATCAAAGCCACCACAGAGAAGAAAATGGAGCTGGAATGGCTGATCGAAAGACTCACAGACAGTGGCATTGATGATGGTGAAGCAGCTGAGGAAGAAGAAGCAGCTGAGGAAGAAGAAGAAGTTGCTGAGGAAGAGGAAGATGCAGCAGAGGATACAGAATCAGATGATGATGATTCTGAAGCCACCCCATGACCATCAGACCTCTATTTTTGCTTTTTACTTTTACTAACTAAAGGGGCATGTCCCTTTGAACAATTGATTAATATTGGTCTGTAATATTTACACCTTAAGGTCATGCATTCTATTTTTGTCAAATTCTGTCTAAAAAGGGGGAGTAATAGTATTATGCTTGCTATTATGCATGATTTTGAGTAGTAGGATACTATGTATGATGTATGGCAGTAGGATACGATGTATGCATGATTCATGATCTTGAGGGGGAGTTGTATGTATATGACCTTGAGGGGGAGACTGCTGCTGATGTAAGCTACTAGTAGCTGATAGAAGATGCTGCAGTAAGAGCATGAAGACAGGGGGAGCAGAAAGCGGATGTCACATGAGATGAAGACTAGTAGCTGATAGAAGATGCTGCAGTAAGCATGGAGACAGGGGGAGCAGAAAGCTGATGTCACGTGAGATGTCTTGACATCCTGGAGAAGACTTGTAGATTTGCAACTTGCAGAATTTCCGCTGTGCTTGATTACTCTGATAATGGAAGTTGCTGATCCCACTTGCATAACTGCTCGTACCTGCTCAGGAAGTGTCTAAGTATGTTTTAGACAAAATTTGCCAAAGGGGGAGATTGTTAGTGCTTAGCTCTACTGAGTTTTAAAAGGTTGGCTAAGATTTTGTTAAAACATAAGCACTTAGACAATGAAGGAAAGCTGGAGTTGCTGCACATGATGTCCAACGTTATGTCAAAGAATAAGATCGGGCTGCACAATGCACAAGGCAAGATAAAATGTCAAATGAAGAATTGAAGCTGCAGGATCCACGATGTCGGATACAATGTCCAGGACATCCTGCCCGAAAATACTGGAAGGACAAATGAAGAATTAAAGCTGCAGGATCCACGATGTCGGATACAATGTCCAGGACATCTTGCCCGAAAATACTGGAAAGTCAAATGAAGAATTAAAGTTGCAGGATCCAAGATGTCGGATACGATGTCCAGGACATCTGGCCCGAAAATACTGGACACATAAATCTGTTATATCTTTAACAGATTATTGTGCAGTTAGCAAGAGATTAGATGATCTATCTTCTGGAACGAATTAAAAGATAATTAAAGTTCGAATTACAAACTAGAAGAGTTCGTTCAGGGATTAAAGATTAAAGATTAAAGATAAAAACTAAAAGATCAAACTGTATCTTTTAGATCTTTAAGTGCAGATTTTTTCAGAAGAATGATAGATCTCATCCAGCACAAGAAGTTGCAGCCCAGAGACGCACACTGCTATATAAACATGGAGGCTGCACGAGTTCTGTACCAAGTCCGGGATTGAAGAGTTATTTTGTGAGTTTTGGGACTTGAGTCTTTTGTGAGCCACCTTGATGGTACCCTAACATCAAGTGTTGGACCTGAGTGTGTAGAGTTGATCTCTTGTGTGTAGAGTTGATCTCTTGTGTGTAGGGTTGATCCCTTTTGTTCAGAGAGCAATCTCTGGTGTGTCTTTGATTTGTTTGTAAACACGGGAGTGTGGTTGAGAGGGAGTGAGCGGGGTTCTCATATCTAAGAGTGGCTCTTAGGTAGAGATTGCACGGGTAGTGGTTAGGTGAGAAGGTTGTAAA
>NC_038256.2:14148815-14298815 GCF_000004515.6 Glycine max
TTTAGTGGATTTCCTCCCTGGCTTGTAGCCCCCAGATGTAGTGAGGTTGCACCGAACTGGGTTAACAATTCTCTTGTGTTATTTACTTGTTTAATCTGTTCATACAGTCAAAGACAATCTGCATGTTCTGAAGCGTGATGTCGTGACATCCTGTACGACATCTGTCCCCAGTATCAGAATTTCACAAAGGATGTGTAGGTATGAGACTGTACAGTTGATGATGACTTAAAAGAATTAATTGGTACTACCTATATCAACAAGATACATATACTTTTCAGTAGTCTATCTCATGTGAACTCCATAGTTAAGCATGCTTGGCTTTGGAGTAGTTATGAGATGGGTGACCTTCTAAGAAGTTTTCCAGAAAGCATGTCAATGAGGACAAAGCATACTAAAAATGTCTCGTGTTGGTTTGTGAGGATAATCATTGATCTTGAAAGCATGTAGAGCTGATTTTCGAAGTCTCAGAATGATTACCTATGGTGGATTCTGATTGATGGAGGATTTTGACCAACCAAGATGCTGAATGAAGTGTCAACGCATGAAATATCGTAGCATGAGAGTTGTTGAGAAGTCCACAATAAAAAATGTTATATGTATCATTGATTAACAGACAACAAATATATCTATCTAAATTATACACGGGTGACCATTTAAATATCTATCTTTTATTTATTGTCAATTTTATTTGTAGTTAGAGAGTATTTTATTGACATTCCTATTTAGGACATAATATAATTTAAAAATATATATTTTTTCCAATTTGAAAATAAATTTAAATTATCAAGTATAAATTATTTACGTTTATAATTTTATTCATATAATTTTTTTAAGTTAATATATTCTTCACATATCTATTTTAATAAATACACATGAATAACATTCTTACAAATTTAGAATCCAAAAATCCACGTGTGCAACCCCACGGGCACGCTGATGGTGAAAATAAAAAACTTGACAATAACTGATCTAGATATAGTTATCCAATCTCTTGTCACGCATTAAATGACTGCCACATACTCCACTTTCATATTCCCTTTAGTCACACCAAGATCAACTTTTCAGTTGAGAGGTTTATCCTTGATTACTAAGAGCACCAAGCCAACCCATATGAGCAAAAACACCAAGTAGTGTTTTCACTCACACTGTTTAACAAATTCTTGCTCCAATGGAGAGCATATTTTTTCAGTCTCTCTCCCTTGCAAAGATTCCAAAGTCTCAAACTTCACCTCTGCTGAATTCACCACTCTTGTTTCACTCCAATGCAACCTCAGTTGCTTTCAGTTCGGTACCCTATCATCACCACCATTTGCTCAAGTGCTTTCTGTTTAGATCCAAAGCAAACGAAAAGCAGAACCTGGTGGGAGTTTTACGTGCCTCTGAGGCTGCAACAACCCCAACAACCAATGATGCAGAAAGATGGCTTCTTGAACCAGTTGGTCAGTTACATCTTCCTCCAAAATATAAACCCTCTCTAGAAATTAGATCCTTTAAGTAATCCCTCTGCATTTTTTTTCTGTTTTTATAAACTAAAAATCTTGCATAGAATGTGCTGGGAATTAGGAACATACGAGAATGTACATAAATATGAAAATTTTCTTTTATTTTATTTTAATTTTGGCTTAAATGCATTTTTCTTTATTTTTTGTTTGTTTTAGTCTTGCAAAATGTGTTTGTTTTTTCAAAGTGCTATCTTGAACAATAAAAAAATAATTTAAACAATAAAAAAAACGTTATGTAAAATTTTATAGACGGAAAATTAAACAAACACATTTTATAGTAATTAAAAAAGTTATTGGAATGAAAATGAAAAAAAAGAAGCTAATTTTAAGAAGAAAAAAGTATTTAAGCCTTTAACTTGTTGAGGTTGAGGTAGCGCAATGGTATTAGCCTATGTTAGAGTCCCAAATCCGTGATATATTATAGGGTGTTATAGTATATACCGACTTTAGGATACAGCATGCACCCACCTAACCACGATGACTGGTGAACACCTCTAATTCCTGAAGGGTTCAACATGTAACAAAGAAATTAATGTAAAAAGTTCATCTTGGAATTACTTTGTCTGTCTTTCCGGTAATTCAATTTAAGAGGGCGAATAGAATTTGAAAGAAATAAATAAAAATTTGTTGTAAAGGTGATACCCTTCATATGGGTGATTTAGAATCCTAGTGGAAAATTGGGAATTCCTTGCCATAACAACTTCGAGATTTGCATAGGAATTAGACATGTGTAACATTTGATATAGTGCTTTCATTTGAAATTTCGAATACATTATTATTTAAAGGACAATGCGGCCATAATTTTATTTGTTTGCAAAGGTTTCTATTTGCTTTAGTTTATTTAACTTGTGAGAGGTCAACAATGTCACCCTAGGCTTGTTAAAATTAAGATGAATGGTTTGAAAGTGGTATTTAAGATCCATTAAATCATGCATACTTTTTCTTCCTCGTCAATGGATATAAGTTTGAGACATTAGTTTGGAATAATGTATGTTACAACAACAGCCAAAGCATTTCCCACTAGGCGGAGTTGGCTAAATAAGTCTAATGATTTTATTGTGTTCTGTCCTAAACCAATTCTTCAAAGAATCCATTTAATTCCTGAGCCTTTTTAGTGGTTTCATTTTGAATCTATTATGGTCCACCTCCACCTCTATCTCTAATTATTGGGCTATCCTCTGTATGATCAACTCTTCTAACTGGGTTTTTTTTTTTTTTTCTTAATCTTTTTCTCTCATGCCCAAACCATCTTAGGCTGAATTCCACTATCTTTTTCTCACTAGATAGTAGATACCAATCCAACTTTCTCTTTACTAAATTTATTCATAAATCTTATCTTTTCCTATTTGACTAGTCATCCAAAGCAATATTTTTGTCTGTGCAATTGCTGGCTTTATTGCTCAATATTTAGTAACCATATAGCATCACTACTCTTATGGTTGTGCAGTATAATTTCCTTTGTTGCTTAAAGGAACCTTTTTTTTTTATCATAAATAATAGCACCTAAGCATTCCTCCATTTTATCCACTCAGCTTGAATCCTATCTTTTCTGGTTGAACCTCTCATTTAACACAAGATTAGAATCTTTGCAACCCGTCCTTATATTTTGCTCATATCAGCCTTTTATGTTTTTTAGTCCGTAAGAATTGAACATAGTATCAGAGGATTTACAACACTCACATACTTTGTTCAACCAACTAAGCTAGACTCTCTTGGTGCTCATACCAGCCTTTTATTGCTCAACATCCATCACCATAAAGCATCACTTGTCTTTTGGCCGTGGAATAAATTTTTCCTTTTAGCATAAGAAGCATCTTTCTATCACAAAAATACCCGAAGTGTTTCTCAACTTCATCTACCCTGCTTAAATCCTATGATTTACATCTCCCTCTATTGCTCTGTCACTTCGTCTGGTAGATCAAAGACACCTAAAATGTGTGACTTGTAGTATGCTATAATCTGAATTTCCCCCCTCCAAGTTAGTGCTAGCATGTGTCTTGTTGAACTTTCACTCACTATACTCTGGTATTAGTTAAGTGCAATCCTTCACAAGATCAGGCAAACTTGATCAACAGACACCAATATTGCAAACTTTCTGATTTTTACAACTAGATGCCACTATGCTGATGCCACCATACCATAAAGAACTTAAAATGATACTTAGATCCTGCTTCTTACTTAGGCAGTTCAGCTATACAACAGTATTAAGAGTATAGGATTTATTTAACAGATAAAAAATATGGAAAATATTATTCTGACTGGTTTACAATACAAGTGAAAATTAACATTGCCCCTTTTATTTGTATAGTGATGGATATCATGTAACTGTTAGGAAATTCACGTCACTTGTCTCAATTCTCGGGGTGCAGTTTATATATATGTTGGACAACTTCACTTATTGTCAATTAATTTTAAGCTAAAATCTAACATGATATCAAAACCTATAGTCCATCTTGATTCTCACCTATTCTAATAGGCATGCAACAGGTATCCAGGAATTTTCCTTAGTGGGGACAAGAAATAGTTTATAATTTTTTTACAAAAGAAAAATATATAAGGTTTTACAAAATATATAATGTCATCATTAAAGAATAATCTAAAATACTTAAACTTCTACAAATTACAATTGTCCTTTATGAATTTTCATTGAAAATGAAGATGTTCTGTAACTGTTTCATTATCAATATTATAAAAAATTATCTCTGTATATGTACCTTAACAATCATTCAACTTCATCTTCTCCCATGTGATTGCACATTTTGTTCTTCATAAAATTAATTACAGAAAGACATCTTAAATGACAAACTCTCTTAATTCATTTCTTACTCTATTTGGGAATTGGGATGAAATCACTCAAATGAAAACATGTAGTGTAAGTTAGTAAATAAATGATCGATAGTAACAAGCTTTCGCTAGTTCAGGATATAGAGTAAATAGGCATTTTGGTTTCTGACTTTTGATCCCTTTTGCAAATTAGTCCCTATCTTTTTGAAATGTTAAAAATAGTCCATATCTTTGCATAGGTTTTGCAAAATAGTCATTGCCGTTAAATTTGAAAGTAATGCCATTAGTGAGGTGCATTGTTGGCAATTTTAGTGTCACATAGACTATCCAACGTGACAAATTGTCCCAGATTGTAACACGTAGACTGGACTTTGATGCAAAATTTAAAATGTTGTCAAATATTTTCTTCTTCACTTGCTTCTTCTTTCTCAAATTAGGGTTTTTAAAACTTCTCTCCTCTCAATTCCAACATGGTGGAGTCTTAAGTGTGTGTATTTCTCCCTGGTCACTAAGTACTATTAAGTAACGAAGCTTTAAAATTAAAAAAAAAAAAACAAACAAATGCACAAGAAACGAAGTCAAGGGACCCAAAAAGTAGTCCACGACCATGAGGGGAAAAAAGAATAATAGAACGAGAACAGAAAGTGGTCCCTATAAAGATGAGGTTTTGGAATAAAAACCAACGAAACTAGATTCGAAAGAGAAAAAAAAATGGAGCGCGATGACAACTAAGAACCAGAAGTAAAGCAAAAACATCACTGGTTATCGAAAGATGAGGAAGAAAGAAAAGTCAATGAAATTATTGAACAATAGAAATAAATAAAAATGGAAGAAAAATCATTTGAATTTATCTGGGTGTACGACAACTACATGGTTCAGGAAAAAACCCCAAAAGCAATTAGAGTTAAGATAAAAAAAATGATTTTGTTTTTGTGAAAGCAAAATTGAATACCCGGGGGAGAATCTTGGTATGTTTAAGGAGTGCGTTGTGTTCGATCTTCGCGAGGTTGAGTTTGTTATTGTTATTATTGGGTTGGGTGACTTGAATGCAAGTTGGAGAGTGAGAGAGAAAGAAAAGAAAATGGTTGTGTGTGTGACTTGGCACTTTAGAAACCCTAATTTGAGGAAGAAGAAGCAAGTGAAGAAGAAAATATTTGACAACATTTTAAATTTTGCATCAAAGTCCAGTCTACGTGTCATAATCTAGGACAATTTGCGACGTTAGATAGTTTATGTGACACTAAAATTGTCAACAATGTACCTCACTAACGACGTTACTTTCAAATTTAACGACAAGAACTATTTTGTAAAATTTATGCAAAGATAGGAACTATTTCTAACATTTCAAAAGGATAGGGACTAATTTGCAAAAGGGATCAAAAGTCAGAGACCAAAATGCCTATTTTCTCTTAGGATATATTATAATTTGGGATATTGGAAATCCTTTTTTGTTGTTCTCTTCCCTGCTATATTGTTGACAGTATAAGATTCGCTATCTTACTAGATGACTGGATACCAAATCTTCTACATGAACCATGACGCAAAACTTTCATAATTTCCTTATCTTTAGTTCTTGACTGAATATATATTAGAAATAGGTCTTCTTCTTCAGTTATCCACTTTAAGAATTTGTTTTAAAATGATTTTCTCTGTCTCAAGATTAACGAGGTACTTTATCACATTGAATACAAAATCAATCTTATTTGATAGGAGATGGTGATACAAGGCATATAGGCTTCAAGGTTGAGATGCCTGGTCCATATGAAATTGCTTCTGTAAGTAATTTTAGCATCAACTATATTTTGTGTGGCTGAGTATGCTTCAGATTAATTAACTGGCTTGGTTTTGAATTATTTAGAGTGAGGTGACTGTTGGACGCGTACCTGATAAAGCTGATCTAGTAATTCCAGTTGCAACAGGTATAAGTATAATGTTCCAGTAGATAAATTGTTATCTATTTTGACTCTTCCATTTTCCTACAATTACAAACATACATCCAGTTTAAGAAGGCAGAATCAAACAGGTCTAATGATAATCACTAACCATGTTAAGACACACAAAGATTGTGGATGCCACATAATTTGTCTTAGGCTTAATTATAAATTTTATCACTCAATTTTTATTTTTGTAAATTTTACACCCCAAGTTTTATTTTTGCAAATTTTACTACTTAAGTTTTTAATTTTTGCACATGTCACAAAAAAAAGTTAAGGATAAAACAAAACTACTACATTTTGTTATTGACATGATGATAAAATGCACAAAAATTAAAAATTTAAATGGTAGAATTTGTGAAATGTTGAAAGTTGGAATATAAAATTCGTGAAAAAAAAAAACTTGAATGGTAAAATCCCTGAAATTTTGAAAGTTGGTGATAAAATTCACGAAAATAAAACTTGAGTGATAAAATTCATAAAATAATAAAAATTTGATGGTAAAATTTACAGCTAAGTTTTTATCTGATGAGTAATTTTTTAAACAATAATGGGACATTCATTAATTTGTTTAAAGAACTAGGCTTCTGGATAAACTCCTTGTTCTTAGTGTTCCCTGATTTGTTTCTCTTCATGAGAATCTCTCAATTAACCTTTAAATTGAAGTATCTTCAATTTTAACCTATTTGATTGATTGGTTCTCTTGACTGGCTTCAAATTATGAACCATATTTTCAATTTTAAACTTTATCTTATATTTGCAGTGTCTGGTGTGCATGCACGCATTCAGAAGAAACAAGGGAATCTTCTTGTCACAGATTTGGATAGCACTAATGGGACATTCATCAATGACAAGCGGCTAAGACCTGGCGTTGTTGCCACCATATCACCTGGGAGTTGTATTACATTTGGTACCTACTTAACAAACTTCTAATTTCTATAATTTTGAGAACTAACTCCAAAATCTAGTTTATTAGGTGACGGGTGTCGCACTCTTATTATTATAATATATATATATATATATATATATATATATATATATATATATATTATTTTGGTCATATTATTAATAAATGTGGGACTTTTGACACTCCTCCTCGTGCTGAACTATACATCTCAAGCATAAAGTTTATAGGATTCTAATGATATGACCAAAAAGTGCATGTAAGGGACTAATGCTCATAATAAACTAGTTTTTAGAGGTAAGTTAGGAGAAAATTCAAATTTTTAAAACGGTATTAGAGTGTTTTTAGTGATTGTTGTTAGGCTTATTGAGCTACGAATTATAGAGCCGTTATTGGATTACCTCAAAGTGTCTAGTTTTGCAAATTTCATGTTTTGGGGATGTCCAATTCTCAATATGAAGGATGCTTGTTGGAGATTCACATTAACTATATTGATGTGATCAAAATAGTGTATATATGTAGGAAAAAAATCTCACCTCATAAATTAGCTTTTGGGTTGAGTTGGACCTAAACTCAAATTACCTAGGTTTTGAAACTAGTGAGTTAGAAGTGAAGAATGGTTATTTTCTATTTCTCCAACAAAATGTCAATGTTTCAAGTTGTATCTTAGATTCAGTAGCTAATTGTCCAAACATGAATCTCTCTAGCATTATTTAATAGACTATTAAGATATTCGTTTAAATGCCAAGAAACCCCTTGGAAGAAACTTTTTGAGGGTAGTTTTAGCCAGAGAGGCACCTACACAAATATTTCCTGTCATATGATCTGGACCATTAAATTCCATTATGCTGATAATCTTCTGGATCCAATCTCTGTATAATTCCAATGTTATTGCACCATAGCGATGGGAATGATTGATATTATAGAATATCTTTGTTCGAAAGAAAAATATAGAAGTGTTATCAAAATGCTATTATCATCTATAAAGATGTCGTTAGGTTCTGTTCACTCATGCTTTTCTAATGGATACCTTTGACTACTAGATCATGCATCGTAACTGATAAATTCTTGTCACTAGTAGCTGCCCAGTTCCATAAAAAATTATGATTGAATACTTTTGTTTATTTGCTCTTTTCTATATAAAAAAAAATACTTCTTTTGTAAGCCGAGGTCTTTCAGAGGAAACTTTATAAACTTAATGACTTACATGATAAATTTATAAACTTAATATGAATTTGAGTGACTTGTATCATGTTCCAAATAGTGTTTCAAAAAGGATAAATTAATCCTTACATGATACATACGAAGTACTACAAAGTACAAAGCACATTTATACGATTATTTTGTTGATCATTTTATGAATCTCTGAAGTTTTTATATGAGTGTAGATACTTGATTTTTGTCATTATCATTTCCAGGAGACACCCATTTAGCTATGTTCCGGGTATCAAAGGTCGAAGACGTGAAGCCTGCTGACACAGTTGGAGAAACTGAAATTGAACTAGACACCGACAACAAAAGTGATGATACCGAAACAAGTTGAACATCTAGCTGTAGTGTGCATGTTATGCTTTGTATAGTTAAAATAAACAAATGAAAATTTTGGCTTTGATTAAGTAAAACAATTAATGTATAATTTAACCTTTGATTTGCGGTGCAATGTTGAGGTAAGCATGCTTGATATTCTATCTGTTAACAGGGTTCGTTGTGGTTTTTTGAATTTAAGTAGAAAAGTCATCCAGTCTATTATCTTTAGAAAATAATAGTGACGGAATCATTTATGTAATTTTCTAAAAATCAGTCACAAATTTTTATGACCTCCGAAACAGTAATTTACATCACTAAACTTAGTCATTGCTAATACTTTGATTTTTAGATATCACCCAAATTTCTGTTATAATATATAAGTAATTTGTTAATTAAAAATGTTCACATTGGAGAACACTAGAGAGATAAAATGGAGGGCTCTAGCTTAGGCCCCCATCGGCTTTTGGTATATGTATGAAAGTTTGCCGCAAGAGTCATCCTCTAAGGAAGAGTTCTCTTGGATGATGTACAAAAATTGCTATTTTTTTTAATAATTTTAACAATATACTAATTATCTGGTATGAAAAGCAAGGTGGTGTAAGTCTTGGTGTTCTGGCTAAAAAATAGAAATGAAACAAAATAAAATATTTTCAGTGTTTCTTATACAAACTTTTTTGAAAATAGAAAAATCAAAATGAAAACAAAGTAACATTTTTTGTAATTAAAACTAAAAATAGAAAATAAATAAATAAATAAATCTTAAATCAAATTACTTCTATGGCTTGGTTTGACCATGGAAAGTGTTTCATGCTAGAGAATGTCATTGCCTATAGAGGAGACCTTGAGTGTGGATGTCTCAAGAGAAACTTCTTTGTAAGTTTGTGTTCTAATGTGAACCTGAGGGAAAAATTGGGTCCTTCCCTCTATTTATAGTGGTTTTATCAAACGGTTGAGTGTGGTCTTCCCTCTTTCTCCCTAGGACGCCAAGTGGTTACTGTTCATTGGGGGGGGGGGGGGGACATTCCTTGTGCGGGACAAGATTGTCCACCAGAGGTATCAAGATATGGTGTCCCCTTGTCCTATTTTCACGTCCTTATACTATAGAGTTGTTTTGGCCCCAACATATCAACGTGCAATAACCTTTGTCAAGTGTTAGAGGTCGTCTCTTGGTATATGATGGGTTGTCCTTAGTTAGTGTTGCTACATGTGTTTGTCTCTTGTCCATCTGTGCAATTCACTCAGCAACCCTTCTAGGGAAGATGGCCCATAGTTCCTTAAATTTCAAGTTTGTTAAGGCACAAACACTTAAAGTGTTTCTTCTCTCGTTCATCCATAAAGTGCAGTTGGCCTGGCCTCCTTTGTAGGGAAGATGGTCCATGGTCCCTCAGGTGCTAAGTTTGTTAAGGCATAAGCACTTAAGTCATGGTCATGCATTACTATTTCACCACTAAGAAGGAGGACGGTCCATAATTTTTTTAACACTCTATTTTTCGTAAAATAAATTAAAAAAATTATTTAAAAATAAATAGAGTTTTAGGAAAATAATGAGGTTTTTGTAATTAAATAAATAAGGAGAAATATTTTTATTAATTAAAATAATGGTTTTAAGGTAAATAAAATAAATGTATGTTCTTAGAAAAAAAATTATTTATTCATTTGATAGGGAGTAAAATAAAATTCCTTTATATAAATAATAAAATAAAGAAAAATAGAGTAAATAATAGGTTGAGAGTATCCTAGCTATAAATAGAGATATATTAGGCCAGTTTTTACATTTATGATTCGTCTCTACGCTCTCTCTTCCTCTCAAATTCATTTTCCTTTCTTCCTCTCCCAAAACCCTTTCTTTTTCCCGCATACACTCAAACATATACAGTAAAACTACTATATCAAAATCGTTAACCATTGGATCATTGTGAAATTTAGACACCACCTTTGGAAATCATTTTTGGATAGCGCCACCGTTGGGATTTACGGAATAATGCTTGTACAGAGAAAAATGTCCCTCATACGGAGATAGTAAAATTGAGGCTCTAATCCCTTCTCCTTCTCTCTAATGCTTGGAAACCCTACCAGAGCAACCAGAAGAAAAGCTTGAGGAATCTTAGGAAACTACTAGAGATGCTGCTATCACTGCTAGACTACACACGTGAGCCCACTAAGAGGTAAGGAATGAGTTTATCACGATTGAGGTTAGAATGAACATGTGTAGGGATCCTTAAAAGATCATATTGGGGTTTATTTTCGGATGTTTATTGTATTTTAATTCTTCCTTTATGATTATAATTATGAGATTTTTGTGTTTGACGACTAATTGATGCCCTGATGTGAATTGGTTGATAAAATTGAGTGCTCTTGGTGTTTTCGTGTTTTTGACCTATGATTTTGATTCCTTTGATTTTGATATGATTATGTGAAATTGTTTGAGGGGTTTTAGTCCCCATGTTGTGAGAAGAATTTTGTATAATTTGTTTGTGTTTTGGACAAGATTTATTAGATTAGCGTGATAAATTGAATATGTGATGAATTGTGAGATACATGTGTATTGAGATATTGTATGTATTGAGTTGTGAGTTATGAATTGTGCAATCACACAATTGTAAGACTATGAATTGTGCAATCACACAATTGTAAGACCTTTTAAGAGTGACAAGTTTCTGCACGACGAGTATTGTGATGGAATCCAATGTGGGAACCCGACAAGTTGAATCACTTTGAGGCACGACGAGATAAAATTATTTTGACAACAGTTGAGGAGTCGTGTGTTTTGTACAGTGCATAGATAGAGTCTGTGTGCTAAATAGTATGACCTGAATCAAGAGGGAGAGGCCTTGACGAAATCTTCGGACTCTAGGCAATGGGGGTAAATACACTTGGTTTTAATGCTCCTTTAAGCTTGTGTCGATCCCACATGGTTGGAGCATTCTCGTAAAATAGTGTGACCTGACTGGTCTCCCTATGATTTTTCCTAGTGAAAGTGACCTGACTTATCGGTGTGTGGTCTGTCTTGTCATCTACTTCTTGGCATTTGACGAGGTTTTTCACTAACATGGTACCACATTACATATAGGATTGAGTCTTAGTATATCTGTTGCATAATGCCTATGTACTGACTATTGTGAGTTGTTACGTGATGGTGCGTAATGAATTGTGTGAGTGTGAGATGTTGTGTTGTACTTGAGATGTGTTGTTCTGAACACGTGATTCATGTGAAGGTGCGGAATGAGATTTTGTGATTAAATTCTTAGGACAAATGATGTTACGCAATGAGTGGTAAAATGATGCGAATTATGCTAAGTTGAGCTTGTTATACTTATATTATGTATATTATATGTGCTTCGTTTATCTCTACCTGTTTAGGAATGTGATAACTCACTCCCTATGTATTGTTTGTGTTTGGATCTTGTAATGATCTCGAACCTTATGTTCGTGGAAACAAATGGTTAGGTAAATGACTTTAAAGAACATCGTGCTAGAGGACATTGGGACACAATGCTCTGATAGGATGTGACATTGGGGCATGAGTTTTTATTTCAATTGCATGAGATTTTGAACATGTTATTTTACTTTATTTTATTTTGCTGCTTAACTTGAGTTCTTTTGTGAACTTGGATGTCCTTGTTTTGAGCCGTATATGTTTTTAATAAATTTTACTTGGTAATAGTGAAGCGAATGTGACCCTTTTATCCACGTGAATTTGTTTGCGTAATTTGAATAAAATTGGTTTAATTAAATTTTGCATTTTTATATGTTTTTCTTATTTATATGTATGTTAGAGTAGAGGGTGTCACGGTTTCTCAAGTGTTAAGCCAATTAAGGCATGAACACTTAAGTCATGGTCATGTGTTATTCTTTCATCCATTTGTTAAGCATAGTCAGTCTTCCTGGGAGGGAGGACAATCCACAGTGTTGAGTCCAAAACCCTTGGTGTTTTAATTATGACAAACCTTCAACCTTTTGAATTTATGCCTAGTGATGAGTTTGCTTAAAGTGTCCTTGGTTGTATACTACAATGAAGAAGTCAACATGCTCATTGGATGAAGAGAAAAACTTCAAACCATGAGAAGTAATTAACAACTAAAGGACAAGAAGAATGTTTCAGACATAAAGATCTGCATAATGAGCATGTCATGTTGAACAAAAGTGTTGCAACACACTCAGAATGGAATTTCATCAACATGATGAATTAATTCTGGACATTGTATTTGGAGTTCTAGAAATGCACTCGAGTTGTTCTGATGCAATCCTACCCCTCAAGGGCATTGAATAGAAGACTCCAAGAAGACTGGGCCAGAGATGCAGGAGAAGGCCATAGGGTTCTCAAGGGCCTTATGGTAGATTTTGGGCCCATGGCCTCAATATGAGCCCACTTATCTTTGTACATATTAGATTAGGATTTCATTATTTTTGGGAATTGTATTTAGAGCTCCATAATGTAGGTACGGTATCCTAGAAATGTAAGATTTTTCAGCCCTTGTATTTTAGGGCACCTAGACTAGTTTTTGTATTAGGGGTAGTTTTGTAATTTCACATGCATTAAGTGAATATTTGATGTGTGTGTTGGGAAATAAGTTTAATTGAATTAGTAGAAACTTAATCCAATTAAATTTTAGAGGGGGGGGGGTGAGCATTTGCTTGCTACACCCCATTGCCACATCATATAGTCACACTTTGTGCATGTCCTGCATGCTTTACATGCCTCATGACACCTAAGCACACTTACTGGAGAATCTTGGACTTGATCTTGGATTAGTGGGCTGAACCATAAAAAAAATTCACTAATCATAATTAGTGAAATTTTGGCTCCAAAATTTGGCTCCACAAATTCAATTTCAAATTCAAGAGAAATTTGAATAGAAATTCAAATTTTCCTCCAATTTTGTGTGACACTTAGGCTATAAATAGAGGCCATGTGTGTGCATTTTTTCAAATTTGATCATTTGAGAATTACACTTCAAATTTCAGACCTCATTCAAGGCATAAAATTTCATGCTCCTTCTCTCCTTCTCCCTCCACTCATCTTCTACTACCTTGAAGCTTTAATCCATGACTTCCTATGGTGGTGAGTTTGTTCTTGACTCATCTTCTCCTTGAAGTGGCATCTCCAATCATCTTTCTTCCTTCTCCATTCCACTGCCGTTGATCTTCAAGAAGCAAAGACTTCATTGATGAAGAAGATCCAAGGCCTACAAGCTCCACATGGAGCTACATCATGTGGTATCAAGAGCATCTTCGTTTAGGTGATGTTCTTTTGCTTCCTCTATGTTTTTGTTCGGTCGATTCAATTTAATTCCTTATTCTTCATCTTATTCTCCATGTATATCCTCCATTTTCTTGTGGTTTGGTGCAGTTTAGAGTAGATTCAAAAAAATTAACCGATTAAATCTTAGATCTACACTTGTTCTTGCATTTCTATGGTTCAAATTTTATAAATCTACTCTTGAATCATGTTTTTGTGTTGATTTTAGGTTCTATCATTTTTCAGTCATAATCTTCCTATGCTTAACCTTTAGATCTAAATTTTCCTACAAAATATTGATTATAAAAAAAACACACAAAAATATATGTGTAAACCACTTAATCCATGTTGTCTAAGAGTAATGATTAGTCATAATAATTGTCACATTATGTTCTAAGTTTGTGTTGAATTTTGATTTTGTTGATTGAATTCTAGATACATTTGTTCATGTATTATTGTTATTCTTAGCCTATCTTTTGAATTTTGAGTCTAATTCATGCATGTTATTTAGTTCAGAACATGTTCTAAATGAATTCCTAGAAGTAGTCTTGTTGTTGAACTTTGTTTTGTTTTCTAAGTTTCCTATATGATGCTGTCGCAACATGCCCTTTTGCGGGCGAGCGACGCGAGGCTCACGGGTGCGCCTTCCAAAGGAGGAAAGATGCACGGAGTTGCCACCAATGTTTATTTGTGGAAAACATCGGAAAAACCGAAGGAAACCGGTCAAAACGAAAATTCTAAGTTCGGGAGTTGTATTTACGTTTGAGGAAGGTATTAGCACCTCTCACCTTTGTCTCAAAGGACAACAACCTATTTTTTTAGAATTGTGAAATTGTGTTATCTTACCTTTTATTTCTTTTTTATTTTTTGAGGTCGACAAAAGCGGGGCTTTTGCTCCTACGTACCCTCCATCGAAGAGGAAATCAGACCTACGTAGTTCTTTCTTAAGAGTGAATCAAGCGATTCTTTTTACTTGGAAAGTGATCATTTTAAGGCGTTGGACCTTGAAAATGATCCATTTACTTGGTAAGATAAACTGAGATATTGAACTTTTCAAATCCTTTTTTAGTGATTTTTTGTGGACGAGCTTGACTTGGTGGATTGATTTTAGCCTTAATTTCACTTTAGTTATTAGTCAATTCAATTAAGAATGAGAAATCCCAAAGAGAAAACGTCCGATTGATTTTTTTCGCTTTATTTTACTAAAAGATATTTTCTGATTATTATATTATTATTTTACCTCTTTTTTGATTTCCAACGTGGTTACGGCACGACCGAACGGTCGGAATTCATTTTAACAGAAATTAACGGATGTTACAAATCAAATGATCGGTGGATATTTATTTTATTTTTTGATTAGGCGAGAAATGACTTAAATAAATGACTGAAGCATGTCCAAAGGGGTACGAAAAGTAAATGAAAACGAGAATAAAAGTACATGAAACAAATAGGGACCACCACGGGTACATAGAATGAATTGAAAAACTCGGTTTGGGGTACTTACCGGTTGAAGACCGAAGAAAACGAAGAACGAACGATGAATGTCGAAGAACGGTTGAAAATCTTCGTGTAATTACCCACGGAAACGTTACGGCAGTGCCTCGGCTTGGATTTTCTTCACAGAAACAATTTTCCTCAACAATTTCAAGAGAATACGAAGTGCCAAGAAGGCTGAACCCCTTCCTTCTTCATTCCTCCTCCTATTTATAGCAAAATAGGGGAGGAGCTTGCCAACCAGCTCGCCCAGGCGAGCCAAGTTGCTTCCTCCAGAAGCAACCGTCTTCTGGAGGAAGAATCTGGAAGGCCCAAGTGGGCCTGGTTGCTATTTACACCCCTTTTTTACTAAATACACCCCCTTTGCTTTTTTTGGTGATTCTTTTTTTGCAACGTTACGAAACGTTACGAATTTCGTAACGATACTTATTTTCTTTCCGTAAGGCTACGAAACCTTATAGATCATGTATTTACTCTCTTTTAGCTTTCGAAGAAGTTACGGAAACTCACGGATTGCGTAACAATACTTCTTTTTGGTTTCCGCCACATTACAGAATTTCACGGATCGCGTAACCATGCTTTCTTTTGATTTTCGGCGCGTCTCGGGACTTCACACATTGTGCAACAAAGGGTGTTAAGTACTTCGAAGCAGTCAATCAAAGGTTGCATGCCATCAAGCAATAGTCCCCGGACGAAATTAGGGTATGACAGTTGCCCCTCTTTACTTACCTTTTATCGGAGATAAGAGGAAAGTAAAGATAAAAACACTGATTTCGTCCGTCTTTTCCCTTTCCGTGATTAGTCTAGGACGACTCTCGTCTCTCCTTCTTCTTTTTTCTGCACAACACAAAACAAAATACAAACAACAACAATAACATAATATACATATATACACATGTTTGGCGAAGGAACCAATCGGGAAAATAACAAAAACCACATTTCCCAGTCACCGGAGGTTCGCACTTGACAGTGGAGAACACATGAACAACGCTAGGCAATCAATTCATGGGTCTCCGAACAAAAGGGGGGAATCGAGAATTGGCGAACAGCGCTAGGCAATCAATTCACGGGGCTCCAAACTGGTTGGTGGAGGATGCATGAACGACAATCAATTCATGGGGCTCCGAATAAAAGTGGAGAATGGAGAATTGCGCTAGACAATCACTTCGCCTGGCTCCAAACTCATTGGTGAGGATGCATGAATGACAACCAATTCATGGGGCTCCGAATAAAAGTGGAGAATGGAGAATTGCGCTAGGCAATCACTTCGCGTGGCTCCAAACTCATTGGTGAGGATGCATGAACGACAATCAATTCATGGGGCTCCGAATAAAAGTGGAGAATGGAGAATTGCGCTAGGCAATCACTTCGCGTGGCTCTAGACTCATTGGTGGAGGATGCATGAACGACAATCAATTCATGGGGCTCCGAATAAGATTGGAGAATGGAGAATTGCGCTAGGCAATCACTTTGCGTGGCTCCAGACTCATTGGTGGAGGATGCATGAACGACAATCAATTCATGGGGCTCCGAATAAAGTGGAGAATGGAGAATTGCGCTAGGCAAATACTTCGCGTGGCTCCACACTCATTGGTGGAGGATGCATGAACGACAATCAATTCATGGGGCTCTGAATAAAAGTGGAGAATGGAGAATTGCGCTAGGCAATCACTTCGCGTGGCTCCAGACTCATTGGTGGAGGATGCATGAACGACAATCAATTCATGGGGCTCCGAATAAAAGTGGAGAATGGAGAATTGTGCTAGGCAATCACTTCGCATGGCTCCAGACTCATTGGTGGAGGATGCATGAACGACAATCAATTCATGGGGCTCCGAATAAAATTGGAGAATGGAGAATTGCGCTAGGCAATCACTTTGCGTGGCTCCAGACTCATTGGTGGAGGATGCATGAACGACAATCAATTCATGGGGCTCCGAATAAGATTGGAGAATGGAGAATTGCGCTAGGCAATCACTTTGCATGGCTCCAGACTCATTGGTGGAGGATGCATGAACGACAATCAATTCATGGGGCTCCGAACGAGATTTGTTGGCAGGACCGAATGGTCCATCGGGTTTTTTCCACCTAAAAAGGCAAACATGCTTTTGTAAAGAAAAATAAATCATTCGCGAGAGCACCAAATCTTAGAGAAACAATATACTCATGCCAAGGGTAATCTTCCTTGTAACTGAAAATGAAGGGCAGGATGTCAACATTTAGCTTTTAAATGAACATTCAAGGAAACATCGGGTTAAGCTGAAACTGGGAATAAATCACTCATAGTGTATAAAAAATCACACAGGCAAGTGTTTTATCCTAACCCCAAACCATAACTGCACCATGACTTTATTTTGCACACGATTTCCTATCGAATCAAAGATCAACATGTACGATCAAGGATCAATAGGATTTTCTCGAGGGTAGTGTTTTTGGAGAGGAAGTTGGGTGTTTCGGTCTTTTCCTCTTTGTTTAAGTGGGACGGGATATCGCCAGTCGAGAATGACTTTGAATGGCAATCCCAGAGGAAGAACCACCAAAAATGGGTTTTCCTTTGCCAGCAGTCATTTACCTTGCCAAAAATTTTATCTGGTCTGAAGACCTCCTGTTCTCTTTCTTTCATTGATTGGGAATTATTCTGTTTTCCTCCGATCTTTTCCTTTTTATTTTCTTCCGATCTTTTGATCGGGAATCCTTCTTTTCCTTTCTTTTCCTTCTTTTCATTTCTTCCTTTTCTTTCTTTTCATTTCTTCCTTTTCTTTCTTTTCATTCCTCCCTCTCCATTTCTCTCTTTGGGAGATCCGGTTTTAGCAATCTATTTGCTCTCCCTGGAGGAGATTCCGCTGTCCTTTGCTTCGGGGGAAAGGATGAGGATTCTTTTCATAGGCCAAGGTTCAAAGTAGTCTAAGGTTGTGTCTCAATGGGGTCTTTTATCGTGGGAGCCCGATCTTGATATCTGGGGCAAAACAAATTCGTCTGTCAAGGTGTCGGTCTCGGGCCGAACTTCCATACTATTCCACAAGGCATGCGCAACAATGATGATTTAGTAACAACGTGCAAAATTAGTCATGGCCACAACCAGGTGGGCACTCAAGCATCCTGTTTATGGCATTGTGATACTACGGTTGGGAATTTACACAAACAAACCAAACGTTTTCAAATTATGTTCTTTCATCAGTTCAATGAATTCATCCATTCTTATCTCGTTATTCAGGAAAATAAACTCTTAGTGTCAGTCCCTTGTTTCCAAAAGATACGTTTGCTCTCTACGAATGATTTATGCTTCCTATGACTATAAACATGTCGACCTTCGAGGTCTTCCTTTCTTTTTCTTTTTGTTTCATTTTTATGTTCACAAAAACTATACATCCGTTGCCATTTACGAGAAGAACTTTTCTTTGTACACCTATATTCCTATACATGACGAACTTTTTCTGTACACACACGCATTAAAACTCTTTCTCTTTACGTCAACACGGTCTATACACAAAACCTATTCATGTTCAAAGATTTCTTTTTTCGTTTTTTCAAACAAACACCCGTAGTTTATACAAAAGTTTCTTTATATACACTCGTCGTTCACACACACAAGAATTTCTTTTCACACATTATTTACACACACAAAATCCTTCTATACACATTTTCTTTTACATATATATATATAAAAACATTTTTCTTTTTCTTTATATACGTAGACATTTCATTCACAACGCTTCTTTCTTTTTATCATGATTTTGGTTCATTTTATTTTTATTTTGGACGACGTTCCTAAAAATGAAAAAATTCTACACGATTCCGGAATTTCAAAAAACATTATTGACAACAACGAAGTAAATACTAATGTAACAGTTCAAATGACATGTATGCACAAAACAAAAGTCAATCAAAACAAAACAAACGTTAGTCCCTCAGTTAAACAAAAATAAAATGATACGTAACAGATAAAAGAGGAGACATAAAAAAGAATATGGATCTAGGGATCTCCCAATCATGTGGCTCCGCTCCCTCCCAAGAAATCAAACAAATCGGTCATCTCCTCGTCCTCGCGGGCCTCATTTGCCTCACCGGGAGCCTCTGTGGGTGCCTCTGCTGCCTGGGCCTCTGGCCAATCTCCGGGCCATGTGACCTCTGCCCTGAACTGATCCGGAGTAGGGCATGGAAAAGAAACAAAACCCTGGCTCTGCAGGCTGAGACTAAGCTGGTAGAGAGAGTCATGGGTCTGCACGTGCGCCCTGTGGTTGGCCGCCTGCTGGCGAACCAAATGTCGTAAATACCGCTCTGTGTCAAATAACCCAGCTGGATCAGCTTGAGGGGGTGGCGGCGGTGCGTCTGGGGCCTGCGGGTCGCCACCCTGTGCCTGTCTAGCTGTGCAGTACTTCTCTATGAACGCTTGGGTGATTGGTGGTCGGATCACCTTACTGGGTGCGACAGGAACCCCGAACGACAGGCAGAGACCCGTGATCAATGCCGGAAAACCCAGGGCCCTGTTAGACTTATCTGGGTCCAGAGGGTGCCTGGTAGGTGGCATACCTGCAAATAGATAAATGGCATCAGTGATCAACTGAGCCACGTGAATGCTCATCCGTGTCAGGATGGCGTACACCAGCTGATACTTCGGCAGGGGGAGGTCAGAATTATGATCGCTGGGCTGGATGTTGCTGAACAGCAACGTCATCCATATCTGGGTCAGGGTAGTCATGTTGGTGCGCATGATCCGCACCCGTCTCCCGGCAGCAGTCCAGGCAAAATCCTGTCCCGGTATACACAGCAATTGGGCGATGGCCTCCTCATCAAACCCATCGGCCCGATTCCTCCTCTGGCCATACTCACACTCTTGACCCTCTTCCAGCACTAAAGGGTATCCCAGGAACTGGCTGAGGGCATCCACATCGATAAGGATCCACTGACCCCTCACCCAAGATCGCATATCCTGCACGCCCTCCTGTGTAGGCCAAGCATTGGCATAAAATTCCAGGACTGTGTCTGGGTCGAACTTGGCCATGGGGGTAACCAGCGATGCCCACCGCCGGCGGACTATCTCTTCCTGGAAGTCGGTATACTCATTGTCCCTGAGCTGGACGCGTCTCTCCCGGTGGAATGACCATCCTTTGATGGCCTCGAAACGCTGCTGGTGTTCAGCACTCTGGAAGCGATGGCTGTCATACTCAGGAGCGGCACTGGTCCCTTCAGCCGCTTTGTCCTTCCTGGATCTCTTTGCAGGAAGCTTTCTCGGTGCCATTTCCTTCGAGGACAAACATTTTGGGAAGTTAGTCTTACAAGATAATGCTTATCTTAACACAAAAATGACATGCTAATCCTTCCAATTTAGAACGAACTCATGCACACGTTTAATGTAACACATTTATGCACATGCGTATGTGTAAAATATCCTACTATTTATGTCAACGTACAAGGACATCCAACACATTCTAGCTACCACACATATATATACATCTTTGAAAAACGACACACATTCTCATGCTCAAGGCATTGTGTCAAAATTTACACCTAATCACATCCTAAATATTTTGCTATCACAAACTACCTACACATATTTGAAGTATATATCATACAAATTTTTGTTGTTTCACTCACCTTTATTTATATGCACATTGGAAAGCTAATTACGTCATTCACATACTTGCATTTGAAAAGGAAATTCCATGCCATCATATATTCATTTAGGAAGCGTCCTAGGCCCTTTTGACATTGGTACATTTTCTAAAAGGCTCCTAATGCTACCTATTCTCAAATATGCATATGTTGAAAGACATTTTTTGCTACTCATTCACACTTTGCAAGGACTTTTATGCCATATATTCATATAAATACACACCTATTGAAAGGTGTTTTCCATGCTACCTATATTTACACACATATTCACATACCATTGAAAGGTATTTTCCATGCTACCTAGGTGCAAAGTATCCTTCATGGGGCAGCCAAATTCGAGTAAAAACTCTCACAAACATATCCTAACTTTCATGCCTTTCCACTTTCAAAAACCAAAATTTAGATTTTTAGACATAAGCCATGTTTCCTTGCATTGAAACTAAAAGCTTGGGTTCCTACGCTTAGAATTGCATGTGGGCACCTATTTTGAATCCTCTGTGTTGTCCCTATGCATATAAAACAGTCCCACAATCCCAATCTTACAAAACTATATTCATATGTCATTGGGGCATTTCACCGAGCACTTGGTGGGCGCGTGTTTAGGCATAAATTGCAAGAGAATGGGGGCAATGTGGCATGCCCCATTGTCTCAGAATAACACATAGGCCTGAGGCCATCGCCTACAACCCCCCAACTCTAACAAATTAAGCATAAAAAACCCCAAAACTGCCCCACAAATATGAGCACATTCTCACAATTTAGAGCACCAAAAGATGAACAAAATGCAACAATGGAAAGCTAAAAACTCAAGGATTGAATACTTACTTGTTGGAGTGAGTAGGAATACGAAAAATGAAAGCAAAATGTGACAAAAAGTGGCTTGGGGAAGCAAAAACCGCAAGCCTCGTGAGTTTTCTCCTTTGAATGAGGGGGGGGGGGAGTTTCTTGGTGCAGAAAATGCCCCGCTCCCTCATTTTTTATAACCTGGAGCAGGGGTTGCTCGCCCAGGCGAGCTAACTTGCCAAATTTTTTTTTTAGGGGAAACATAACCATGGTCCCCCCCCCCTTTTACAGGTTAGCGTTTGCCTACTCGAACCTACTTAAGTTAGAAACAGGCATCAATTACTTATTTAACATAAACAATAGTAAAAAATACTGTGAATTCAAAGGATACTGGGCTGCCTTGCAGCGACGTGCTCTGCTTGTTCAGCGCCGGGAAGGGACGAAGATTGGTCGGTCGTGACCCTATCCTCCATTTGCACCCGTCCCTATGTACCTGCAAGTAGGAAACAAACAACGTGCGGCCAATCGTGACCGGGTCATCGTCTTACCTAGGTTGATTTCTGCCGTCAACTTTGTCTCGACTTCTAACCGTGGCCTAAGACGATTCTGCCTCTGTTACCACAAGATATGCATGTGTACGTACATGTATGAATGCTTTTAATGCAATGATTTCCTTAGTGAAGGCTGGTTAGGTTCAGTTTTAATTTAAGCGTTTGGGGCACCCCATGAACCGAGCGAAGAGGGCTCAGGTTATTACAAACTAACACAAGGTTTAAAACCAAAGTGGGGACCGAAGCCTCACCCATCTTCTCTTCTTTTAAAGAAACGAGACAATTACAGTGAATGGGAATCCCTGGAGGAAACCAAGAAGAACAAAAAACTCAGAAATAAAGGAACATGCAACAGTCCTCTCAATTGCCCCAGACTTCAAGCGTAATATCGCTTAACGACATCGGAGTTCACGGGCGAGGGTAACTCCTCGCCATCCATGCTGGTGAGTATTAGAGCACCCCCAGAAAAAGCCCTTTTCACAACAAAAGGTCCTTCATAATTCGGGGCCCACTTGCCTCGATTGTCCTTAACAGCGTGGAACATCTTTTTCAGCACAAGGTCCCCCTCGTTGAACTTGCGCGGGCGTACCTTCTTGTCGAACGCGATCTTTATCCTTTGTTGATATAGGCGCCCATGGCTCATGGCCGTCAAACGTTTACCTTCAATAAGGTTGAGTTGGTCGTAGCGTGCTTGAGCCCATTCTGACTCTTCTAGGCCTGATTCTGCTATTATCCTCTGAGAAGGAACCTCCACCTCAAATGGGAGTATTGCTTCCATCCCATAAACCAAGGAATACGGCGTTGCCCCAGTAGAAGTTCATACCGAGGTTGTATATCCATGCAGGGCGAAAGGCAACATCTCATGCCAATCTTTGTATGACACCATCATCTTCTGAACAATCTTCTTAATATTCTTATTTGTAGCTTCTACAACCCCATTCATCTTCGGTCGATAAGGGGTGGAGTTTTGATGCTGAATCTTGAAATCCTCGCACATTTCCTGCATCATTTTGTTGTTCAGATTGGTGCCATTGTCAGTAATGATCTTCCTAGGGAGTCCGTATCGACAAATCAGCTCCCTCTTTATGAATCTGACCACCACACTTCTTGTGACATTAGTATAAGAAGTCGCTTCGACCCATTTGGTGAAGTAATATATCGCCACAAGAATGAAGCGGTGACCATTCGAAGCTTTGGGTTCGATGGCCCCAATGACATCTATTCCCCACATGGAAAAAGGCCAAGGGGCGGACATAACATTCAGAGGATGTGGCGGAACATTGACATTGTCCGCGTATGCCTGACATTTATGACATTTCCTTACACGGGCACAACAATCGCTCTCCATAGTGAGCCAGTAATAACCGGCCCTAAGGATCTTTCTGGCCATAGCATGTCCATTGGCATGTGTCCCAAATGAACCCCCGTGGATTTCCTCAATCATGAAGTTCGCCTCTTTGGCATCTACGCATCGTAGGAGGGTCATGTCGTGGTTTCGTTTGTACAGGATGGTACCACTCACAAAGAAACCAGTAGCCAATCTCCTTAACGTTCTTTTGTCATTGTGGGAAACCCCTGGTGGATATTCTTTGTTCTCGACATATTGCTTGATGTCGAAGTACCATGGTTTCCCATCCTGCTCTTCCTCTATCGCACAACAATGCGCCGACTTGCCCTGAGATCTGAATTCGATGTACGGCAGATCCCCGTGTGGGGCGAGTTGAAACATAGATGCCAAGGTGGCTAATGCATTGGCCATTTGATTCTCTTCCCGAGGTATGTGGTGGAAAGAAATGTCGTCAAAGAACTCGACTAACTTCAAGATGTGAGTTTGATAGGGTATCAACTTCGGATCCCTAGTTTCCCATTCTCCTTTCAACTGGCGTATCACCAAAGCCGAGTCTCCGTACACTTTGAGCAGCTTCACATCAAAATCAATGGCCGCTTGAATCCCGAGAGCACATGCTTCATATTCGGCCATATTGTTGGTACAATCGAAACCTAGCCTGGCCGTGAAAGGAATACACTGATCATCCGGGGATACATGGACTGCCCCTACTCCATGACCCAAAGCATTAGATGCCCCAGCAAAGCAAACAATCCATTTGTCTATGTCCTCGTGCGTCCGCTTCTCCTCGAACAGGGCCATGATATCTTCATCTGGGAACTTAGGGTGCATCAGCCGATAATTCTGGAGGGGTTGCTGGGCCAAATAAACTGCCAAGGCGCTTCCCTTTACTGCCTTTTGGGTGACGTACACGATATCGAATTCAGATAGTAGTACCTGCCACCTAGCGATTCGTCCCGTGAGGGCCGGTTTCTCAAAGATGTATTTCACGGTATCCATTTTGGAAATAAGCCACATGGTATGGCTGAGCATGTACTGCCTAAGCCGATGTGATGCCCATACCAGAGCACAACATGTCCTTTCCAGCATTGAGTAATTCATCTCACATGCGGTAAACTTCTTGCTTAGATAGTAAATGGCTTGTTCCTTTTTCCCAGAATCATCGGGCTGACCCAACACGCACCCCATAGACTCGTCCAACACAGTCATGTACAGGAAAAGAGGTCTTCCTGTTACAGGTGGCATGAGCACCGGGGGGTTTGCGAGACTCTGTTTGATCTTCTCGAAGGCCTCTTGGCAGTCGCTGTTCCACAGGACCACCTGGTTCTTACGTAAAAGCTTGAAAATGGGCTCACATGTAGGGGTGAGTTGCGAGATAAATCTCACGATATAATTCAACCTGCCCAAGAAACCTGGAACCTGCTTCTCCGTGCGTGGTTCTGACATTTCTAGAATTGCCTTCACTTTCTCGGGATCTATCTCTATCCCTTTCTGACTTACGATAAATCCCAGCAACTTCCCCGACTTTACCCCGAAGGTGCACTTGGTTGGGTTTAGCTTCAATTGGTATTTCCGCAACCTTCCGAACAACTTACGCAGATTGACGAGGTGTTCGTCCTCAGTTTGAGATTTGGCAATCATGTCATCTACGTAGACCTCTATCTCCTTATGCATCATGTCATGGAACAATGCTACCATGGCACGCTAATAGGTTGCCCCAGCATTTTTCAGCCCGAAGGCCATCACTTTATAGCAGAATGTTCCCCGTAGGGTGACGAAAGTGGTCTTCTCTACATCTTCGGGTGCCATCTTTATTTGATTATACCTCGAGAAACCGTCCATAAACGAGAAAAGGGTGAACTTAGCTGTATTATCTACCAATATATCAATGTGTGGCAGAGGAAAATTGTCTGTAGGACTGGCTCGGTTTAAGTCCCGATAGTCTACACACATTCGCACCTTGCCGTCCTTTTTCGGGACCGAGACAATATTGGCCACCCACTCCGGGTATCGAGCTACAGCTAAGAAACCCGCATCGAACTGCTTTCTTACTTCTTCTTTGATTTTTAAAGACATCTCGGGCCTCATCCTTCGTAGCTTTTGCTTAACTGGGGAAGACCCAGGATTCAATGGCAACTTATGTTGCACAATGTCGGAGTCCAGACCAGGCATGTCTTGGTACGACCACGCAAAAACATCTTGATATTCTTCATGAAGGGTTATCAAGCCTTGGCGGATAGGTGCGGTCATACCGGTTCCTACTTTTACTTCTTTCTTTCCCTCTCCGGTCCCTAAGTTCACCAGTTGGGTTTCTTCTTGGTAAGGCTTCATTTCGCGTTCTTCCTGAGCAATCAACCTCTTCAACTTTGGTAAAAGGACGTCTTCTTCCTCTTCTTCGTTCATCGTTTGGCTTACATCTCGGTCGAAATCGATCGTCAAACCCTCGTTGTTAGAATCCTCAAAGAATCGACCCTCATATCTATACCAATCAAGACGAAAGAAACAAAAGCATGCAAAATGATATGAGAAAAGGTGGGATTGCAAGAACAGATGAAACAAGATCTCTTTGTTTATTTAATAAGGTAGGTTTCGCAAAACAAGAAAGAAAGGAAACTATAGCCTCTAATTACATTGAATCAGCGGTATAGACCTCTGACTGGCTTATCATGCGCCAGTTTCCCACTTGGGAATCGGGATGGCATGGCCGCACGAAACTTGGCGGGTCTTGAGGGAACTCCTCTCCGATTGCTGCCACCTTTTCGTCGAACATGATTCCGGCACTGGTGAAACACTGGCTAACATGGCCGGGTCATGTCTTATCCGCCCAGAATCTTGACGGCGCATTCCTCCTTCCTGGCATCCCGGGTTCATACCCCAATCCATACTTGTACGGATTTCCCCTAATATTGACTACGTCGGCATTCCCGAGGCCGTCCTTGCCTAGACCCATTCCGGGCTCATATCCGTGCTTGAGCATCACCCGTGCCACCACTATGGTCGCATTAGAGAGAGAAGGTAGTTGCGGGCTCATCTCCACAGAGGCACTACTCACCACCTCGAAAGATTTGAAAGTTGTTTCCAATGATTCTTCCACTGCTTCTACATATGGTGCGGAAGAGGGACATCTCACCAACATATCCTCTTCACTCGACCCTATCACTAAAAGTCCACCAACTACGAACTTTAACTTCTGGTGAAGCGTTGAAGGGACCACTCCCAGCGCATGAATCCAAGGTCTCCCCAAGAGGCAGCTATAGGCGGGATTTATGTCCATTACTTGAAACACCACATTGCAAGTGTAGGGGCCTATCTGAATGGGAATGTCGATTTCCCCCATCACTTCCCGCCAAGTACCATCAAAGGCTCGTACCACCATCGAACTTGGTTTTAAACGTGACGCACTAAAAGGAAGCTTTTCCAAGGTGGTCTTTGGCATCACATTTAAACTCGATCCATTGTCGATAAGTACCTTTGCAATGACATGGTCCATACATCTCACTGACACATGTAGAGCCTTGTTGTGTCCTCTCCCCTCAACGGGAATCTCTTCTTCCGCAAACGCGATATAATTGTTGGTGGTTATATGATTAACGATGCCTTCAAAACTCTCCACTGAGATATCGTGTGCTACATGGGCATCGTTGAGGACCTTTATCAACAGCGCACGATGAGGTTCGGAGTTTATGAGCAGTTCAAGCAAAGCGATCCTTAAACTCGCTTTGTTGGATGAGGCGAAGGAACTCATGAGCCTCTTCCAAAGTCACCGTTTTTCCTTCTTTCTTTTCAGCCCCCTTTACCACCAGAGGATCCACTTCTTTTGAGGGGGTGGCTACGTCTGTGGGCTCTTGGACCACGGGCGCTTTCCCTTTGGAGGGCAATTCCGTCGAGTGAAGGGGAGCGAACACCCGGTGATGTTGGTCACCTTGGCTGACAGGGAGTCAACTTCGGTTGCAACTCTTTCTCCAAATGCGGGAGGGGTATACTTCCACGGAACGACCTTATTGCTTTGATATGCAAACGGCGTCGGCTTGGGCGCTGTCCGAGGGTATATGGGCATGGAGTCGGTCCCTTTCCTAGTAAAACATATCACTAGGGCTTTGGGGATTGGGGGAACCTTCTTTTCTTCCGACTGCATGCAAATCTGTGGTTCTTCCCTCCCTCCTTTAGACACTTCAAGCTGCCCCCAGTCCATGAGCCGCTGAAGCAATTCTTCCATAGCGAGACAGGTTTCCATGTCGTGTGACTCCCCGAAGTGAAACAAACATTCATCCCTTTCGTCTCCGCCACAGGAGACCATGCATGCCGCTTGCAGCAACTGTTAGATGAAGCGTCTAGAAGTAGCCACCTCTTCTAATCTCTTTGCCCGTGATGGCCCATCCTCTTCGATGGCGTTTACACTAGCCCCTCCATGACTGGCTAGTGGGTTGGTTTTAACGTTGGGGCCCTCCTCTTGGAATGATAGCCAGCCGGCATTAATCAAGTGCTGCACCTTATACTTGAACGGGAGGCACAAGTCAATGTTGTGTCTGGGAGCTCCACTATGGTATGCACACTTGGCATTCGAGTTGTACCACTTGGGGTATGGTGGCTGGAGGACCTTCCCGGGTATGGCCACCACCAAATGATTCTCCAATAATGAAGGCCACAACTCGGAGTATGCCATGGGAATAGGAGAGAAATCATCTTTCGGGGGTGGGCGCCGTGCATTATTATAGTTCGTGCCAGGAGCTGTATTATTGACTGGCCGGGGAGTGGCTGGAGCTGTGTGTTGGGCCGGTGTTCTTTCTGCTGCGGGTGGTCCTTTCACTTGAGTTGGGAGGGAACTCCCGGCTCGGATTGAAAAATTCGGGGGGTTGGGCTGGTATGAGCTTTGGATATTTTAGGGTGCTTTCATCCACGTTGGGGCGGTGGTGACCGCGTGGGTATCTCCTTCCTTTTTCCTCGCGCCCACCACTAGGGCTCTTCTGTTGTTGTTGGGGGCCACATTGGAGGCATATTCGAACTTGCCTTTTCTCAGTCCGGATTCAATTCTTTCTCCGGCGAAGATGAGATCCGCAAAGTTAGCTGGCATGTATCCTATCAGCTTTTCATAGTAGAACGTGGGCAACGTATCTACCATAATTGAGATCATCTCCCTCTCCGTCATGGGCGGGACGACTTGGGCTGCGAGATCTCTCCACCTTTGGGCATATTCTTTAATGGACTCATGTTCTCGCTTGGTTATACTCTGAAGCTGGTTCCGATCGGGAGCCATATCCATATTGTATTGGTACTGCCTAATGAAGGCAGTTGCCAAATCTTTCCATGACCGGATCTGAGAAGCTTCCATATTGGTATACCATGCCACTGCTGCTCCGGCCAAGCTGTCTTGAAAGAAATGCACCAACAGCTTTTCGTCTACAGAATATGCCCCCATCTTTCGGCAATACATCCAAAGATGCTTTTTTGGACATGTCCTCCCTTTGTACTTATCAAAATCTGGTACTTTGAACTTGGGAGGGATGACGATGTCAGGTACCAGACATAGGTCTGCTAAATCCGAGAACGGGTAATTGCCGAGGCCCTCTACCGCTCTTAGCCTCTCTTCAAGTGAATCAATTTTTCCCTTATCTTCTGCGAAGGGAACGGATTCTTTTACGGGTGCGGGTGAAGACGGGACATGGCGTACTATGTTTGGTTGGGGTAATTCATGGGGGGGCGGATCTTTGAGGGGAAGCAGAGGGCCTAGATGGACATCTCCTTCATCATCTTCTTGCAGGGGATAGTCGGTGTAAGGAGGGAGTTGCCCCTCGAAGGTAGGGGCTTGGCTCAAATCTTTCGGAGCGGCACGGGGAGTGAAGTCCGAAGGCAAGCCATAAGGGTAAGCTTGCGGACTATACCTCCGACTGAACACTGTCATATTTCTATCTCGGCCCAAGTTTATTGCGGGTTGTAGCACCGGTTCCGCTTCCCTAGTTGTATTGGAGGCGGTCGCCGTGGCATTATCCTCTATAGTTTTCTGGAGTTTTAGCATGGCCTCCGTGATAGAAGCCATTTGATCTTTTAAGGCTGATAGGTCGGCCTTCATCTGTTCTTGCACACCCTTTTCATTATCCATTTTTCTGGATCGAGTGTTATAGGGGTGCCTTTGCGCTTTCTTAGTTATGGTGAGTTCCCTAAAGAAACAAACAACGGTGAGTATGCCACCAAAACATGAATATGCAAATGAAGGATCGGAGCACTTGGATCCACCTCAAGGTTTTTTTAGATAACGTGATGAGTTCAGAACTTCTCGTTTTATAAAAAGAACAAAGCTTTTATCTAGCCAAGATTATACAAAAGTGTTACAATAGAACCTAACGGTTTCTAATTATGTGGGCCATCAAATCTATCATGTGTTGACAGTAATTGATTAGCCCGTGAATTTCCTCAGGGGCTGTACACACTTCAGCGATAGCTTTTGCTTTGGCTAGTAGTCGCAGGAGGTCTCGACTTCCATTCAAGGTCAAGGCGAATCTATCCTTCCACATAGTCGCTTCTTGATGCAATGCATCAATCACCCTCCCTCTTGCTTCCTTTTCGGCATACACTTGTGCGAAATCTTCTACTAGCTTTTGTTCATGGGTCACAGACTGATTTAACTCTTCCTTGTACTGCCCTATGATAGCTAGCATGCTTTGCTCCGTGGCTTCCAAGTGTGGAGCCAAATTCCTCTTGGATCTTGCGCAAGCAGCTAATTCTTCTTTTAAGATCATGCCATGTACCCGTGACTGGTCTCTTTCCTCTCTCCGGAGCTTGAGCTCATTGTTGCTACCCCACAAAGCTCCTCGGAATTTATCTCGGCCATGTTCCTCCCTGCGGGCCCTTTTGGTTTCTTGTTCAAGGGCTCTTGCAGTGGCCGCGTTTTCCTCTCGTAACTCGGTGCACTCTTTCCGAATGTTTGTAGCGGCTAACTTGAACTTTTCTTTGGCGAGTCTTGCCTTCCCTAGCTCTAATTTTAGAGCTTGGACTTCTTCATCTTCCTCAAGAGCTTCGAAGTTCTCTTCATTGATAACTTTCAACTTGGAGATCCAATCTAACCCTCGCGTATGAACTCTTAGCCATCCATGATAACCAGCAATGACGCCATTACGGATGCCCCTAAGCTCTTTGTCTTTCCTCAACGGACTTCTCCACGCCTTGTGGACTCTTTGTATAACCTTGAGACTTTGCGCGCCGAAATCTCTCACAAGGAAAGGCGAGAGGCTCTCTTCCGTTGGTGCTCCCCTCATGGGGTACCCTAGTTGTCTTATGGCAAGTGCGGGATTATAGTTAATACAAGCCCTCGTCCCTATCAACGGAACATTAGGATAGTCCCCACATGAGAAAAGAATTCCCTCCTTTCCTTCCTTCCATCGAGGAAACCAATTGATTGCGCTACCTCCTATCCCAGCCAAGTGTCGGTCCCAATCGACTCTTCTTTTTTCGATGCACGAGCGATAACTTTGAAGCGGACACGGGTGTCTTACGTCTTGTTGGAATAGGTGCGAAACCAACCACACACAGAGAGCGAGTAAGCAACAGACAATCCGTGCGCTGTTCTTCTCGCACCTTCGGTCAAAGGTATCAAATAAGTCTGCCAAGATAGCCACCACTGGACTCTCCTTGCCATGGTGATATGCAAGGAAAGCATCAATTGCGGCTAGGTCCACCAAACCGTCCACGTTTGGAAGGAGGACAACCCCAAAGATCAGCAAAGCTAGTATATCCGCAAACGGGACCCATTTCTCTTGGCTCGCCATATCCCTTGCCTTGCCTTCCAAGTATTTCCGCGGCAGGCCCACTACACCGTTCCGAGTTTGCTTCATGCGGTCCAACTCTTTTGCCGAATCTCCGACCACAGCTGCAATCTTACTCAAGGAGGGAAGAAACCCGGAGAAAAGATATGGTTTCCTTCCCCCAAGAGGGCATTCTAATATCTCCTCAAACTCTTCAACACTCGGTACCATTTGGAAGTCCCCAAACGTGAAGCATCTCAACGGCTGGTCATAGTATTGGGCAAGGGATACAACAGCTTCCGTAAATACCTCCACTGCGGTCAAATCCAAGATCTTTCCGTATACTTTGCGGAAGGCTTGCCTTTGGAGGGGTCCCATCAACCGTCCCAACTCCTTAAGGCTGGTGACATCTAGACTCTTAATCTTGACTTGGTAAAATCTTTTGCCGTTTTGATTTGTCCCCATCATTTACCTAAAAAAAGGGTGGATCAAGACTCCGATATGAATGATGCAATGCGTATGCATGAAATGGAAACAAAACACAAGGGTAATTTACATATACGAGACCAAAAAAGACCCATCTTTATAATACTACGTTTTAGGCATTATGGCGCCTCAACATATGTATTAAAAAGTGACATATTACTCTAGAAAGAACCAAATACCACTAGCAAAACTACATTTTATGTGCTATTTGCAGAGAAATGCATGAGAACAAAGGCACGGAGCGTGTTTGCTCTTTTCCCCTATTTGGGAACCTATAGGACAATATCTAGGGGTTTCTAATAACTACTCCCAACAATTCATAACTCACATGGCTGCTTTCTAGAGGTATCATCACTCAAGATAATAATATTGTGGCGGTATGGAATACCAGCGACAACATATTATAAAGAGAGAAAGCTCTAGACGAGGTTTCACTATTATCAAGCAAGTCGGAGACCTAGCATGATGATAGATTCACCTCCACTCCTTAGATTCCCATGAACCCGGGTATAGGGCCCCTTTTTTACTCAAACCCGTGGGTGCTTAGAATGCAGTGTAAAGAATGTGAAATAGACAACAGTTATTAACATTTTACACAGTTCAACA
The DNA here is from genome assembly GCF_000004515.6 of Glycine max. Lineage (NCBI taxonomy): Eukaryota > Viridiplantae > Streptophyta > Magnoliopsida > Fabales > Fabaceae > Glycine > Glycine max. The sequence continues at coordinate 14,181,323 of NC_038256.2, forward strand.
AATGCACACACAAAGTTTCACAATTCCACAATTCCTTAAAATAGGCCTAACTCACAAAAAGTCCCCAGTGGAGTCGCCAACTGTCGCAACATGCCCTTTTGCGGGCGAGCGAAGCGAGGCTCACGGGTGCGCTTTCCAAAGGAGGAAAGATGCGCGGAGTCGCCACCAACGTTTATTTGTGGAAAACGTCGGAAAAACCGAAGGAAACCGGTCAAAACAAAAATTCTAAGTTCGGGAGTTGTATTTATGTTTGAGGAAGGTATTAGCACCTCTCACGTTTGTCTCAAAGGACAACAGCCTATTTTTTTAGAATTGTGAAATTGTGTTATCTTACCTTTTATTTCTTTTTTATTTTTTGAGGTCGACAAAAGCGGGGTTTTTGCTCCTACGTACCCTCCATCGAAGAGGAAATCAGACCTACGTAGTTCTTTCTTAAGAGTGAATCAAGCGATTCTTTTTACTTGGAAAGTGATCATTTTAAGGCGTTGGACCTTGAAAATGATCCATTTACTTGGTAAGATAAACTGAGATATTGAACTTTTCAAATCCTTTTTTAGTGATTTTTTGTGGACGAGCTTGACTTGGCAGATTGATTTTAGCCTTAATTTCACTTTAGTTATTAGTCAATTCAATTAAGAATGAGAAATCCCAAAGAGAACACGTTCGATTGATTTTTTTCGCTTTACTTTACTAAAAGGTATTTTTTTATTATTATATTATTATTTTACCTCTTTTTTGATTTCCAACGTGGTTATGGCACGACCGAACGGTCGGAATTCATTTTAACAGAAATTAACGGATGTTACAAATCAAATGATTGGTGGAATTTTATTTTATTTTTTGATTAGGAGAGAAATGACTTAAATAAATGACTGAAGCACGTCAAAAGGGGGTATGGAAAGTAAATGAAAACAAGAATAAAAGTACATGAAACAAATGGGGACCACCACGGGTACATAGAATGAATTGAAAAGCTCGGTTTGGGGTACTTACCGATTGAAGACCGAAGAAAACGAAGAACGAACGATGAATGTCGAAGAACGGTTGAAAATCTTCGCGTAATTACCCACGAAAACGTTACGGAAATGTTATGGAAGCGCCTCGGCTTGGATTTTCTTCACAGAAACAATTTTCCTCAGCAATTTCAAGAGAATACGAAGTGCCAAGAAGGTTGAACCCCTTCCTTCTTCATTCCTCCCCCTATTTACAGAAAAATAGGGGAGGAGCTTGCCACCCAGGCGAGCCCAGGCGAGCCAGGTTGCTTCCTCTAGAAGCAACTGCCTTCTGGAGGAAGAATTTGGAAGGCCCAAGTGGGCCTGGTTGCTATTTACACCCCCTTTTTTACTAAATACACCCATCTTTGCTTTTTTTGGTGATTCTTTTTCCGTAACGTTACGAAACTTTACGAATTTTGTAACGATACTTATTTTCTTTCCGTAAGGCTATGGAACCTTACGGATCATGTATTTACTCTTTTTTAGCTTTCGAAGAAGTTACGGAAACTCACGGATTGCGTAACAATACTTCCTTTTGGTTTCCGCCACATTACGGAATTTCACGGATCGCGTAACCATGCTTTCTTTTGATTTCCGGCGCGTCTCGGGACTTCACACATTGTGAAACAAAGGGTGTTAAGTACTTCAAAGCGGTCAATCAAAGGTTGCATGCCATCAAGCAATAGTCCCTGGACGAAATTAGGGTATGACAGATGCCTCTGAAGAAATTGAGTTGTGGTGCTGAGTTGTAGCTGGATTTGTAAATCAAAATAAGTCTTAAGCTCTCTTGAATTGTGATATTCAAGACAATTCTCCATAAGCAAACACAAATTGTAATTATCCAAGCCTTAAGTAATATAAACACTACTCTTGATTTTTAAGTTGAAATCGCTGGTGCTGGGAGCTTGAACATACGAACTTGTAAATATTACTAGGATTTGGTCACTACGAATTGTGAGCTGAAATATTTACTGAATTTTCTAGACATCTGGAAAAAAAATTATAAAAAAGAAACAAGTGATTTGTATAAATGGAAAAAATACGAAAAATCACACAAGTTGGCAGGAAAATCAGTGTCTAGGAAAAAAAAAGTGAAAGGGAAGTGTGCTTGTTGTTTTGGCTCGAAATTTGTTCTATAATTGGTGCCTATTATATACCAATCTTAGTTCTGAAATTTCAATTGAAAATTAGTGTGAAAACAAGTGCCAAAACTAGAGGTTTCTTGAGTCTTTTTTTTTTTTTTACTCTACTCTAGAGTCATTCTACTCTTTGAGTCCTTGCTTGCTTTTATGTTCTTTTCGTTGCTTTAATTGTTGAATAATCCTTGAAAATTTGTCTTGTTAAAACTCTATTGGTTTAGCTTTTATTTCACTTTTTGGTGTTTTGTTATTGCTTGTCTCTTTGTTTCCTTGTTTGTGAGTTGCCATATAGGGAATTGGAAAGGAGGATTGGTGCCATCCCTTGAAGAATTTGAGTCAAGAAGCAAGGGGACAACCACCTTAAGAGCTATTGGACTAAGAAGCACTCCAAATTGAGTGAATCACCAAAGAGAGCACAACCACCAAATTTGAGGACTGTTTTGTAATTTTCTAATTGACAATTTACTTACCTTCATTGCTTTCAAATTTTGTAACAAAAAGGCCTTTCATTGGAAGTGTGTTGGAAGCCTCCAATAGGTTACCAAACTTCCATTTGTGTGTAATAATTTTAGGCAATTTTTCCCTTAGGATAGTGAGTGTTTTGTTGGGAACCTTAAATGTGGTCATCCAAACACTCTTAGGATTCGCCTAGTTTACATTTCTTGCTTACTTTCATAGCTTATTTTCTTTACTAATCACGCCTAGTTTATCTTGTAATTACATAATACTTTCTTCTTACTTATCACGCTTATCTTGAGTTCTTTTGAACCCTAGCTTTTACCTTTTACAAACCCCCAACAAGAAAGAACCACAACTTAGGAACCAACATGAGTCATCATTTATCTAGTGTTAATGGTGAGGGTACTAGTCATAAGGACCCTCTATGTAGAATCATAGATGAGTTGAGTTCCCTCAAGTTATGGAAAGAAAAAATAGAAAGAAAAGAAAAAGGAAAAGAAAGGGTAGAAATATATCAAGATGAGAGAGAACAAATAAGAGAGGAAGCAAGAAGAAAATAATGAAAGAAATGAAAAGAGAAAAACATGCCTCCTATAGTAATCATGACTCTTGCAAGAGTTTAAGTGAAGAACTTAGCGACTATTATAGAGGGCGCCATAGTTCACATTACTAAACATCAATCCCAAAGAAGAGAAAGGGATAGAAGGCCTCAAGAGGTTAACATTAGCCTTCCATATTTCCATGAAAAAGATAATGTTGAGGCCTACCTAGATTGGGAAATGAAGGTTGAACAACTCTTTGCTTGCCATCATATTAGTGAAGAGATAAAAGTTCCATTGGATACCCTTAGCTTTCAAGGGTATGCCCTCTATTGGTGGACTTCCCTTGTTAGGGAACGAAGGATTCATGGGGATCCTCCAGTAGAGTATTGAAATGATCTTAAGAGTGCACTTAGGAAGAGGCACATTCCTTCCTACTATGAAAGGCAGCTTATGGACAAGCTCCAAAGGCTTACACAAGGGAGTATGAGTGTTGAAGAATAGACAACAAATGGAACTACTCCTTTTAAGAGCTAGAATTCGGGAGGAGGAAAGAACTAGCATAGCTAGGTTCCTCAGTGGGCTTAATATGGAAGTGAGGGACAAGGTTCAACTCCTTCTATATAGGGACCTAGATGAGCTAGTCCAACTTTATATAAGAGTGGAGCAACAACTTAAAAGAAAGCCTTCTTCAAAATCTTATGGATTTCACTCTTATCCAAGGAAGGACCAAGCCCAAGGAATTTTGGGGGCTGCACCTTCAAAACCCAAGGAAGATAAGGGCAAGACCATAGAGAAATCCGCCCCTAAGACTAGTTCCCAAGAAAGGACTAGCAACATTAAATGCTTCAAATGTCTTGGGAGAGGTCACATTGCCTCTCAATGCCCCACAAAGAAAACCATGATTATAACGGGTCAAGACATTTATGTTAGTCAAGAGGAGACTACTTCTTCCCCTTCCTCTAGTGAAAGTGAAGATGAAGTAAAGGGTGAAGAGTCTAGTGAGGAAGTCTACCCCCATGAAGAAGGTGACTTCCTAATGGTTAGAAGGCTCCTTAGAGGTCAATCTTGTGATCTATTACAATCACAAAGAGAGAACATCTTTCATACAAGATGCAAAATTTTAGATAAAAATTGTTCTCTCATTGTGGATAGTGGATCTTGTTGCAATTGTTGTAGCACAAGATTAGTTTCCAAGTTGAACCTCACTATCATTCCCCACCCAAAACCTTATAAACTTCAATAGCTCAATGAGCAAGGGGAAATGATAGTTAACTAACAAGTGAAGGTACCTTTCTCCATTGGGACATATAAGGATGAAGTTAATTGTGATATAGTTCCCATGGAGGCAGGGCATATTCTTTTAGGAAGGCCATGACAATTTGATAGGATGATCATTTACAATGGCCTAACTAATGAGATTACCCTCACCCATCTTGGCACTAAATTTGTGTTGTATCCTCAAACACCTTAACAGATGGCCAAAGATCAACTAACCATGAAAGATAAGAGGGATGAGGAAGAAAAACTAGAAAAATAAAAGAAAAATAAGGATGGTAAGGGCTTGTCTTCAAAGGCCTAGGGGAAGGGAAAAAAGGAAAAGGATTCCTCCAAGAAGATTGTTAAGAAGGAAAATCATTTTGCAACAAAAGGTGATATAAAAAAAGAACTCCTTCTTAAACAATCTTTCTACCTTCTCCTATCAAGGGAAACATCCCTTAGCACAGCCATACCTCTTGAGCTTGAGGTTATTCCTCAAGTATAGGAGTTGTTGGATGAGGGTTTGGTTCGTAAGAGCTTAATTCCTTGTGCTTTGTTGGTGCCCAAAATAGGTATTATGAGGCACTGAATCCCTATGATAGGTGGTACGATGATTTTGTTGAGTGGTGCAACTCTCTTTTGTAAAATCACCCATGCATCCAACATCTTCATGATTCACATACATAGGGACTCATTAGGTAGGTTTGTTCTTATTTTTAGTTTCAATACAAACTTAGGTGCTCATATGGGACACCTTAGGTTTGTCGTACTTTTTGGTAGGAATAATCAACATGAAAATACAGAAAAAGGTATGTTTTATTGCATTATTTTTCTTAATTTTTTAAATAGGGATCAAGGGATTCCCACGGACCCTAAGAGAATAAAGGTCATTCCTGAGTGGCCCACCCCACCAAGTATAATAAAAATTTGGGGCTTCCATGACTTAACAAACTTTTACAAAAGGTTTGTCCCGTATTTTTCTATACTTGTAGCACCACGCATTGAGTTGGTGAGGAACCATGTTCCCTCATGGGAAGATGCCTAGGAAAGGGGTTTTCAGACCTTACCCTACTCCAACATGCCAAACACCACTAATATATATGTTATTATTCTTTTTACAGGTGTTGAGGGAAGAAGCTCCGAGTTCAAGACCTCTGGATTTGAGGTCAAATCCTTTTCAAAGGGGATGGAATGATGTAATCCTACCCCCCAAGGGCATTGGATAAAAGACTCCAAGAAGATTAGGCCAGAGATGCAGGAGAAGGCCCTAGGGTTCTCATGGGCCTTAGGGTAGATTTTGGGTCCACGGGCTCAGTATGAGCCCACTTATCTTTGTAAATATTAGATTAGGATTTCATTATTTTTGGGCCTGTATTTAGGGCTCCATAATGTAGGTAGGGTACCCTAGAAATGTAGGATTTTTCAGCCCTTGTATTTTAGGGCACCTAGACTAGTTTTTATATTAGGGGTAGTTTTGTAATTTTATATGCATTAAGTGAATATTTGAGGTGTGTGTTTGGAAATAAATTTAATTGAATTGGGAGAAGCCCAACTCAAGTAAATTTTAGAGGGGGAAGTGAACATTTGCATGCTGCACCCCATTTCCACATCATATAGTCACACTTTGTGCATGTCCTTCATGCTTTACATGCCTCATGACACCTAAGCACACTTAGTGGAGAATCTTGGACTTGATCTTGGATTAGTGGGGTGTACCATAGCTAAAATTTGTAAGTGCATATCTTATATGAAGATTTTGATGATGCCAAAAGATTAAACCTATTCAACGTTGATTCAAGTCAAGAAAAACGATTTACACTAGTCATTTATATGTTAAAAGAATCTCTTAAAAAGGTTGCAAAGGTTTGGCCTTAAAAGACCTAAGTTTTCAAATATCTTATAAAGTTTTAAGTAAATATTACATCTTTGAATTTATGTATTTCTTTCTGGTAATCCATTACCAGAGGTTGTAATCAATTACTAGAAGCAAAAATGTTTTTAAAAAAGCTTTCAGAAAAGTTTAAATTTGAATTTTAAAAGCTGTAATTGATTACCACTATTGTGTAATCAATTACCAGTCACGAAAGGTTTTGAAATTCAAATTGAAGAGTCATGACTCCTCAAAATTAACTATGTAATCGATTACCATAGATATGTAATTGATTACTAATGAGGAAATTTCAAAAATAACTCTGAAAAGTCACAATTTTTCACAAGTTTTTGAAAGGTTACCGAAGGCCTATAAATATGTGACTTGTGTTCAAAATTCTTCAGAGTTTTTCAGCACATTCATTGTCCTATTCTCTCACAAGGAATCCTTTGGCCAAACACTTGCAAAATCATTAAGGATTCTAATAAGTTCAACAAGTGGTATCAGAGCTTAATTCTTGTATAAGGTTTAAAAACTTCAAGAATAGTTATGGCCTCATCAAAAATTTTATTTCCCGAAGGGAACTCTATAAATAGGCCTCCTATATTCAATGGTGTAGGTTATCATTACTGGAAAACCCGAATGCAAATTTTTGTAGAGGCTATAGATTTAAACATCTGGGAAGCCATAGAAATTGGTCCTTACATCCCTACTATGGTAGCAGGAAATGCAACTATAGAAAAATCTAGGGAATAATGGGATGAAGAGGAAAGAAAAATGGTACAATATAATTTAAAAGCAAAAAATATAATTACATCTGCATTAGGCATGGATGAATATTTTAGAGTATCAAACTGCAAGAATGCAAAAGAAATGTGGGATACCTTAAGTGTAACCCATGAAGGAACAACAAATGTAAAAAGGTCTAGAATAAATACCCTAACCCATGAGTATGAATTGTTTAGAATGAATCAAAATGAAACTATACAGGATATGAAAAAGAGATTCACACACATAGTAAATCATCTTGCATCATTAGGAAAGATATTTCCCAATGAAGATCTTATTAACAAAGTTCTAAGATGTGTAAGCAAGGAATGGCAACCAAAGAAAACGGCTATTACAGAATCAAGAGATCTTACTAACATGTCTCTTGCAACTTTGTTTGGAAAGCTTCAGGAACACGAAATGGAACTCATGAGACTAAATCAACATGAGGAAATTGACAAGAAAAAGAAAGGAATCACACTTAAAGCTTCATCTTCAATTCAAGAAGGAAGTGATAAAGAAGATTTGAATGAAATAGAGGAAGATGATGATTTTAGTTTCTTCGTAAAGAGGTTCAATAAATTCCTAAGAAACAAAGAAAATCAAAGAAGATAAAACTTCAAACCAAAGAAAATAGGAGAAAAACATCTTTTGTACTTCAAAAGCAATCTATTGTTGTAATCAAGAGGCAGTGGGTCTCTTGATTATTAAGTTTTCTAAACACAAGGGAAGGGTATCCCTGGGTGGTTCAGAAGGTTTAAAGGAATTTACAAGTATAGTGGAAATCTCAAGTGGATAGCTTGAGGACTGGACGTAGGCACAGGGCGTGGCCGAACCAGTATAAAACTGAGTTTGCAATTCTCTCTTCCCTAAACTCTTTTACTTTATTGCAGTTTAATTTTTACTTTGCATATTTAAAGAAGCATCAAGTAAATTGTTCATTACTTCTTTTTCTGCATATTAAGTCTGCATATTTCTTTTAAAGAGAGAATTAAAACTTGTTAGGGGAAATTTTTTAAACTTAATTCACCCCCCCCCCCCCTCTTAAATTATTGAGGCCACTTGTTCAACAAAATTCACTAATCATAATTAGTGAAAATTTGGCTCCACAAATTCAATTGAAATTTAAATAGAAATTCAAATTTCCCTCCAATTTTGTGTGACACTTAGGCTATAAATAGAGGTTATGTGTGTGCATTTTTTCAACTTTGATCATTTGAGAATTACACGTCAAAGTTCAGACCTCATTTGAGGCGTAAAATTTCGTGCTCTTTCTCTCCTTCTCCCTCCACTCATCCTCTCCTACCTCCAAGCTCTTACCCATGGCTTCCTATGGTGGTGAGCTTGTTCTTGACTCATCTTCTCATTGAAGTGGCATCTCCAATCACCTTTCCTCCTTCTCCATTCCGTTGTCATTAATCTTCAAGAAGCAAAGGACTTCATTGATGAAGAAGATCCAAGGCCTACAAGCTCCACATGGAGCTACATCATGTTCTTTATGACCATGCAAATCTTGAAGAAAGATATTCAACTTTTATGAATAAGTCACGGTCAAATACAACCTTGATCATGGACAAAACTGAGCCTGAAGTTAAAGACGCTGGTTTGCCTTGACAGTTTCATATGTGTGCAATAATTTGAAAACTACTTGAGCTACAAAAGTGAATTTGGGATGATCTCAGTGGTTGTAGAAAGCTAAGAGAAAGATATATATATCTTTTATGGAGAAGTCATGGGCAAATAAGGCTTGGATCTTGGAAGAAACTGACCATGAAGATAGAGATGTCAGTTTGTCCTCACAATATAACAAAACTGCAATGCTTTAAGGATTGATTATGTTGTAATGGTCCAAATAACATGATACCAGTGCTTGAATGTAAAGGATAAAATTCTCTACAAGTCTCATGAAGACATCGAAAGCCAATTTGGTCATTCAAAGGGTCAAAGAATTAAAAATCAGTAGCAAACATAACATGTTACAACAAGCGCACACCATAATATTTGAAATACAAGCTTGTCATTTCATCTCATCAATGCATTCCTATAAGAAGAACATTCAGTGGCTTTCCACCTACATCAAAGAACTCTCTCAAAGTTGAATATCATATCCAGAAAAGCTATGTAAGCTAAAAGATATGCAAATGATGCATATACAAAGCATAATATAACAAGTGTTCTGATGAGTTTAGAACAAGCTCAAAATGGACGCCTTAACTATGCTTTCAAGTGAGAAGCTTCAGAAGATTTAAAAGAAACCCATCTGTTGATTAGGTAAGTGCTTCCCTTTGAAGATCTAAATCTTATCATGTTGTAAAGACATCAAGAAGGCCTTACACAAAAGATTTATCAAAGTCTACAAAGAGCTCACAACATCATAATGAAGTTGCACCAGAGTCTACATTAGAATGATGAATATCTTGACTTTGAAGAGCTGAACATCAGAATGGCTTAGAATGCACCTCAAAGACAACATTAGTTTTTCCATATGTTATCGCACATTACTGAAGGCACATCAGAAGACTAAGGTTGAGGATCTCACTTTCCATATGTTGTCACACATTGAGGGCAATCATGTTGAAAGTTGAAGTTGTCCACGAGAGGTTCTGATATGAAGCATCCCAACAAAAGACTAAAGACACTACTCAATTTAAACTTAAACAAAACAATAGCACACCAACAATCATACATTCACTTTAATTCCATGAAGTAATCTACTTCAGAGTGCCTTGTGTTGTGAAGATGTGTTAAGGTTGATGAAGCTATACTACTTCAAAAAGGTATATTAGCTATCCTCAAAATGGCTATTTTGATTTTACTTCAGAATGCTTATCAAAAAGGTTCCTCAAAATGGGAACCTTAGAATGACTACATCAGAATGATGAAGAATTTGGATTGATAGAGTTGATTTATCTACATTGTCATATTATGTTATCTTCATTAGAAGGAATCTACATCAGAATATGTCCTTCTCAACAACATCAAAATGTGTTTCTAAGAGACAATCAGAAAGCTACTCAAAAACTGATCATCTAAATGGAAACATTAGAATAGACTGATAAAAATGGAACTAGCAGCTGTAAAGTTACAAGCAATCTTTCTACTTTTTAAAAGAAGTCATCCAACTATCATAACAACTAAATAATGACTAGTTTGACATGTAAGTCCTATAGAAGAACAAAGAACACATGTAAAACATGAGAAAGAAGGTAGGAGACAACCTACATTATGCAATAACAAGATTCACCTCCTCTCCCCACTCTAGACACGTTTTGAGCTCAGAATAGTTATAGCAAGAGTTTATATAACTTAGAACTTCAAAGAAGTACACCCCAATGAGTTTTGTAAAGCTGTAAAAATCCCTTAAACATATTCTCCCAATTTGTAATTTGTATGTATCCCAAATTAACCATGTAGGTTAAGTTTGGTTGTGAGACAAGTGATAGGGAGAACCCATATAATGTAGGTAGCTTAGAGAAAGTATCTAAGAGTGTAGCCTGAAGAGGTGAAGGTAAATACTTTGATTATCTCTCCCATGACCATGTGCGGTGTCGTGATTGAGATGGGTTACTTCCCAAGAGTATGGAGTATTTTGTGGAAAGGAAGACCTAGTGGGAGGTGAAGGTTGCCTACGAAGAACTGAGGTGGTTTTGTGGTGAGATGCCTTTCCTTCCAAGAATTGAATTACTCTGTGGGTTAAGCCAACCTGAAGAGGTGAAGAATACTTGGTTTGTCTCTCCCATGACTAAGTGAGTGTCATGGTTGAGTGGGTGATCTCCAAGCTAAGACCAATTGTGGTGTTGTGGTGAGGAGATGTGTAAAGTCCATGGTTGGCAAGGAAAGTTCAACAAGGGTGTTGGTAGTTGTAAGAACAATAGTTGGCTGGTCCAACATATTGTTGGTTGTGTTAGTGGAAAATCTCATCTTGAAGGGTGAAGAATCAATATAATGACTTTGTTGTCAATATAAAAATCCTTGTGTTGAATCCTTTTTTTCTTTCCTCTTTAAATTGTGTTATTTGTTGTCATATATACCACATTTGCATCAGAACATTCTAAGCATCATAATGACTTTCATCAAAATGCATACTTAAGAAGATTTTCATAACAAGAATACATGTTTGGTTAAATGACATTTGAAATAAATCATCTTTGTGATAACAAGATTTATTTTAAATTTCAATCATATACATCAAAGTATGAAAGCTTTTAGAAAACATGAAAATGATTTTGTGCATGAGAAGCTAGAAACATCATTTTGAATAATAGCTTTCTAAGTACAACATTCTAAGCAACAACATTTTGCGTATTGTATCTTCATAACAACTTTCTGAGTGTTGAATCATCATTACATAATTTGTGTTTCCATAACAACTAGGAGATAAATTTATTTTAAGTAATGAACTTCTAATCATGTGCAAATGTGCATTGACATTAAGTTCGCATTATCATATTAAACATTTAACAATGAATGTTGTGATTAATAGTGCTTGAACCTCTATGTAATGGATTTTTCAACACCAAGGTAATCTTAAGTAAAAGTTTAGAAAGGTTAATGTTTCAGGAAAAGTTGGCAAAGTCCCAATTCAATCCCTCTTCTTATGCATTCTGATAACTTCACACAATCCCTCTAGTGCTAAGCCTGTTAAGGTGTGGATACTTAAGTCATGGTTATGTGTTACTGTTAAGTCAAAGACATTTATGTCTTAAAAATGAATCAGTACTCCTAATTATTTTGATTACATGAAATAAATGCAAATGATAAAACTTGTGTCTGATACGCTATCAAATCATGATCTATGTTTTTGCATGTGAAGTTTCGAATAGTATCTTATGCAAACACAATTTGTTAAAGCATTTAAGTGTTGAATTAAGATCTTCATTTAATACCCTGGGTCTGAGATTCTCTTATGCATAAACATTCTCCTAGGATCCATTGAAGTCCTTTGAAGAATAAGTGAAGTTTGAGATCTGAAACTATTGATCTTTATCAAAGGGTGCACTCTACTATGCAGACCTGCCCAAATTGAAGATGTGACTTTCTGCTGAAGTGCTTATCATGATAAGTCATCTTTGTGGACTCTCACCATGAAGAAGGGATGTTCATTTAATTCAAGCATTAATTACCTCAACAACTAGAATTAATCAGACAAAGAACTTAAGTGAAGAATCAAATCATTGTGAGACAACAAACAATTGGAGATGAAAGCTATAAATAGAAAAGCTTTAAAGAACAAGACAATGAATCTTAAGTGCAATCTGTTGAGACTCAACAACTACTTTATTAAAATTTGTTTTATCTTTTAAATTATTATGGTTTTTTGTTTTTTCCTTTTTCTTCTCTACTCTCTTATATATTGAACTATTATGAAAAATCCATTTCACTCCCAATCTCTCGCTTTTTACTCTCTTCTTACTTCTACTTTCTATCTCTATCTCGTGTGAATGCGTGCATTTCTCCCTAAACCTCACAAATGGCCAAAACTAAAACAATAGCTATCAAAAGCCCTTCAATCTGCTCTAGCTCAGAAAGTGAAGCTATTCACTCACGTATACTCAAAACCCAAGATAAAGGTAAACCTCCAAACAGTTAGTTCTCTTTTGAGTTTGACTCATAAGCTACCATGACCTTAACACCCCCTTCTACTAATGGCATAGTGATTGTCTCTCCAAGAAATAAGATCTTTGTTAAGGTGGAGAAGACTCAAAAGAAAAGAAAAGAGATTAGGATACAAAGCTCCTACTCTTTGAAGGAGAAGTTTAATAAAAGTTGGGATGGGAAGAAAGTCATGAATGGAAGATATATTGATTTCCTAGAGATGGTCCTCAAAGAGAATGGTTGGGACATTCTCTATTTTGTGAAGAAGCAAAAATGGTCTGGATGCATGAAATGGTCTATCCAAGGCTTATGAGAGCCTTCTTTGCTACTACTGAAGTGGATAACAACAACTTCACCTTGAGGGCCACACTGAAGGTAACTAAGATTCTAATCGAACAACTTTTGGTTGATTTGTTGGGAGCCCCTATTGATAGTGAAAGGCTCTATGCTGATTGGTTAGAGGTCAAGGGGCACAGAAAGAAGAAGATTCAAAGAAAATTTGGAGGACAAGAAGGAAGATTTTAAGTCAAAACCCTTAATTTCTTTTAGAAGGATAGTTCATTGGATCAACATGCTTTTTATGCTGCCAAGGGCACCTTCCAAGAAGTAAATGACCATGATCTTTTGGTCATTTACTGTATTTGGAGGAAAATTCCTCTCAGTCTCCCTTTTCTGATCATGAAATATATGATCAAGGCTAAAAACCTATCAAGTCCACTTTCAGTGTTCCCAATGGGATGCTACTGACCCTGATTTTCAGACTCTTTGGAGTGTTGATAAGTGTCATATTTTAGTTATTTTTGGGATTAGAATGTTAGCACTTATCTTTTGATTTTGATATTTTTTCTTAGAAACTTCCCTTAATTTTAGTTATTTTATATATTGTATATTTCTAAGTGTTTTTGTGTATAATATAGAAGATTCATCTGTTTCTCTCTTATGTTTTGTAGGTCATTTGTTGAAAAAGAATTAGAGTCAAGCTGATGAGTGTTGAAGGCCATTTTGAAGAGGTGAAGTCCCCTACCACTCGCTTGGGTGAGTGACATTCCTTTAGCTTGAAGATATCTCTACTCACCTGGGCGATGCTTGGGTGAGTTTTACTATCACCAACTTGACCAAAACTCAAGCAAAATTTGTTAACTTGAACACAATTCCATTACCAATGATTGGAAAGTTTTTAGATAGCAAGTTTGAGAGAGGAGATAGAGGAAACCAAACTAGAGCTGCAAAGATTGACATAGAAGTAATCATGGATTTCATCCTTTATCATTTCATCTATTGATCTTGTACCTGCTACCATGAGAAGCTAGTTTCTCTGTAGGATTGAACGTAATCTTCATACTCTGATGTATGTATTTTGATATTTTACATATATGAATCTTTTCTACTCATTATTAGTGATTTCATTATGTTCTTAATGCTTGATTCTACTTGATAACTAGTTTCATAAAATTGGATTTTAAGTTTGGCTAGAAAGTACTCTTAGAACCTGAACTGAATGAATTCACTTTTTATGTTACATTTCTAGGAATAGAGCATAACATTTTGATTGCTATTTCCACAAGATTATGATTGCAATACTGAAATATTTATTAAATATGTGAGGAATCGATATTTGATAAATATTCTTAGGATTCTTGAATGTGAGGAATCGATTCGGGGTGATCTAACGTGTGCATCAACAATGTTGGAAAATGATTTATATGTATTAATTTCCTTTAGATACTGAAGATATGAATGTTGAAATTCAATCCTATGCTTTTCTTGAATTAATTAAATCCATCTTTTGTTTTCTTAATTTTACATGTTTATGACTTTTACATTATTTACCTTTCTTTCACTAAACCCGTGAAAATTTGATCAAAATCTTTGTATATATCTATTGAACTATTTAATTTTATCTGGAGAAACTAAGTAACTCAAGTCCCTATGGAGACGATCGCATTTATGAATTTTGTAAATTGCGAAGACATCAGTACGCTCTCCAATAGTCTAACAAGTGTCTACTGATGGAGAATCCAAAGATGATGAAATCCTTTCTTTGGGTGCCAAGAATGTGGTTGCCTTGAGGTTAAAGCCTTGACCTAGGATGGAGATTACTTGCACTTGTTCTAATGAGGAGGATGCTCAAACAAGGAAAAGAAGAAGGAAAAAAAAAGAATAAAGATCATCACCTCTCCTTAGTGAACTAATAAGGTGTTGGAAGAGGTAGAAGTCTAGGGCTAGTAGGAGCCCTTTGTCCAAGTCAGATGAGGTGAAGGAGACGTTAGAGGAAGTTGTGGAGAAGGAAATTGCTTCTTCTCCAATTGTTGAATCATTTGCCATAGAAGAGAGATGTTTTAGGAGATTGAGAAGACTATTGAAAAAGCAAGTCCTAAGGAGGCTCGAAACTCAAAAAAATTAGTTAAAGATCATTCTGAGGATGCTTAAAGTGAAGTTGAGAAAGAAGAATTCCCATTGCGTAAGGAGGATGTATCAAAGGAAGACCTTTTTGAAGAACCATTAGAATATGGTTCCTATCATGTTGACTCAGAACACCATTCTGAGGAAGAGCAAAAGGATAAGGAAGACCATTTTGAGCATCAAAATGAGTTATATAAAGTTGATGCAAGTGATTAGCTTGCTTAGAATGAGGAAGAAAGAGCTTAAAAAGTTGAAAACATTCACTCTTCTAAAAGCATGGTAACTGTTGAAGTTTAGAATCCCTTGGGGTTTGTTCCTATCCAGGATGACCTCAATGTTGAGGATATTAATAATGTGTTAGAAAATTTGAAGACGGTTGACTCCAACTTGGAGAAAGGAAGCACATAACAGAAAGAAGGAAAAGAAGAAGAACCTTCTCAGAAGGTTGAAGAGGTTGTTACTACTCAAAAACACCAGAGGCTGGTGAGAGGTGAGTAGAATTTGAGTAGGAAGGAGGATCAGTTTTTGTAGGATTATGTTATATTTATTTTTATATGTACTTTGTAATGATCCTATTTTATTAATGAAAACTTTTTTATGTATTTTGTATTGAACATATTTTATTAATGAAATTGATCTGATTTGGATGGATATTATGATATTTCTATCTATTTCTTTTATGCACTATGTCGTGAATTGCTTGATAATTTTTTATGATGCATGAATGAAGGGGGAACCTTCCTTTAAACTAAAATGAAATAGAACTGATGCATACTCCAAGAGGGAGCTAAAATCTGAAAATTTATAAAAGGTACTATCATCCTTTGAATTTGCTCCAAAGGGTTTGTCATCATCAAAAAAGGGAAGATTGTTGAATCCACATCACTGGTTTTAATTATGGAAAACCATTAGTTATGCAAATTGTAAGGATGATGGGTTTAAAGTGATGGCTAAAATTTTGCTTAAGTGTTTCCATATTTATTCCTTAAGAAGAAAAAAAGTTCTTTCATTTTGAGGTATTTAGAATGATGCATAGAAAGGTTTAGAGAGTTGTTGTTAGAGTTGAGAAACTCATAAGAATACTTGAAGCCCATTAAAATGATAAAGTTTTCTTCCCTCTAAGTACTTGGTTCTTGGAAAGATATTGAAAAAAAATGGCTTTACAAAGAAGATGTATCAAAGGCAACTTGGAGAGAATCATGGTTCAGAATGAAGCTATGTAGAGTCTACATCAGAATAATGCAAACCTTGACTCTAATCCCAGAGACAACAATCATTTTAAGGTTGGCTCTAATATGACAACAAATATCTTAGTTGTCTATAAAAGGTGATTCAAGCTTCATTGAAGAAGTTAAGAATTTGTAAAGCAAGAAACACAAGCAAAAAACCAAGACAAATCTATCATGACAATGGACAACACACTCAGCTCTTAAAAAGTTCATTCTTGGCTTTGGAAAGTTATTTTGTAGTATTCATACTTCATTGTATATCCACTCCTTGAGTGATTTGAATTTAATATTCATTGAAACTTTTATTTGTTAAAGCTAGGACTGACTTAGTGTGAAATAATATTTGGGTGTTCTTAGATTCAAGGTGACTCTAAGAAGTGTGTTATTAGTGGCCTAGAGAATACTAGTGTAGCCAAGAGTGATATGTCAAAATACTTGATTGTAATCAGTGCTTGATTAGTGGAACTGATAAGTGCCAAATTTCAGTTATTTTTTGGGATTAAATTGTTAGCACTTATCTTTCGATTGTAATAGTTTTCTTATAAACTAACCTTAAATCTAGTGGTTTTATATATATTGTACATTTACTGATGTTGTTGTTTAAATATAAAGATTCATCCATGATTTTGTAGGTTTTGATGGTTGTTTGTTATATCCCGATACAAAGACAAAAAGAAAGGCAAAATGGTCATTTTACAAAGATTTCTGACACCCAATTCGCTTAGGCTAGCAACCAGCTCGCCTAGGCTAGTGATCTTGCTTCAGCCCTAAGTAAACAACTCACCTGGGTAAGTTTGTTACTTCAACATTAAGCCACAAATCACCTGGGCGAGCCGCAACTCGCTCGGGTAAATTTCCCTACACTCTTAGGTTGTTTTCTATAAATAGTCATGCATTGTTGAAGGAAAAAGATATCCAGTAGAACTAGAATAGAGAGAAAAATGCATAGGCTAAGGAAGAAGAAGGAGAAAAGGAAAAGTTGACTCGAGGCGCTGCAAAATTGTGACCATGGATCACATCCTTCGTCATTTCTCTTATTAGTCTTATGCTCTGCGCAATGATTGGTTAGTTTTTATTAAGGATTGAATGTAATCTTTTTACCCTTATCTATCCCTTTTTATATTATATATGTATGCGTATTTTCTTGTAATACTTGATTTTATTTTATCACTAGTGTCATGAAATTGGAGTTTAAGTGAGTCTCGAAAGTAATCTTAGAATTTGAACTGAATGATTTTACTCTTTATGTTACGTTGCTAGGAATAGAGCAAAACGTTTTGATTGCAAAAAGCACAAGAATATAATTATAATGCTGGGGTATTTACTTCATATGCAAGGGATCGATATTTGGTAAATATTCTAAGGCCTCAAGTGCGAGGGATCGACTTGGGGTAACTTAATGTATGCATCAGTAATGTTAGAAAATGATTCATATATGTTAATCTTATTAGGATACTGAGGGTATGAACGATGAAATACAATCCTATGTTTTCTTGAATTAATTAAATTTTTTATTATTGTTTTCATAACTTTACGTACTGTAGAAGCAAGCTTCATGATGATGAATCAAGTTGATTCAAGTAGTTTTGATGATGACAAAAAGCCCAAGAGAATGATTTCAAGATTGAGTCAACAAGTTCAAGATCAAGATTAAATCAAGATTAATTTCAAGATTCAAGAAATGACATCAAGAAGAATCAAGATTCAAGAGAAGATGATTTCACAAGGGAAATATTGAAAAGAATTTTTCAAAAACCAAACATAGCACAATTTTGTTTTACAATAAAAGTTTTTCTCAAAATTTTCTAAGTTACCAGAGTTTTTGCTCTCTGGTAATCGACTACCAGTTTCTTGTAATCGATTACCAGTGGCAAAGTTTGATTTCAAAAGCTTTTAACTGAATTTGCAACGTTCCAATTGATTTTTAAATGGTGTAATCGATTACAATATCTTGGTAATCGATTACCAGTGTATCTGAATGTTGAAATTCAAATTAAATTGTGAAGAGTCATATCTTTTCATAAAATGCTTTGTGTAATCGATTACATGGTTTTGGTAATCGATTACCAGTGACAAGTTTTGAATAAAAAGTCAAGAGATGTAACTCTTCCAATGGTTTTCAGGTTTTCCTCAAGGTTATAACTCTTCCAATGGTTTTCTTGACCAGACATGAAGAGTCTATAAAAGCAAGAGCTTGACTTGCATTTCAATAAGTTTTTAGAACAACTTTTTTGAATTCCTTGAACAACTTTTGAGAAATCTTGAAACCTTTGCTACTTATCTTTCTTCTTCTTCCTTTGCCAAAAGCTTTCTAAGTTTTCTAAAACAAAAGTGTGCTATATCTTTTTATTCTCTTCTCCCTTTGCCAAAAAGAATTCAACAAGGACTAATCGCCTGAATTCTTTTTGTGTCTCTCTTCTCCCTTTTCCAAAAGAACAAAGGACTAACCGTCTGAATTATTTTGTGTCTCCCTTCTCCCTTTTCAAAGAATTCAATAGGACACAGTCTGAGAATTCTTTAGATTATTCTCTTTCCCTTAAACAAAAGATTTCAAAGGACTAACCATCTGAGATATCTTTTGTTTCCCCTTTACAATGTTTCAAAGGACTAACCGCCTGAGAACTTTGTCTTAACACATTGGAGGGTACATTCTTTGTGGTACAAGTAGAGGGTACATCTACTTGGGTTGTTGTAACTGAGAACAAGAGAGGGTACATCTCTTGTGGATCGGTTCAAGTGGAGGGTACATCCACTTGGTTGTCCAAAGAGAACAAAGGAGGGTACATCCCTTGTGGATCTTTGCTTGTAAAGGTTTTTACAAGGTTGAAAGAAATCTCAAGGACCTCAGGTTGCTTGGGGACTGGATGTAGGCACGGGTTGTTGCCGAACCAGTATAAAATTCTTGTATTTGTCTTCTTCTTCCCTACACTCTTTAATTTCCCCTGTGCACTTTAAATTATCGCTTTTACTTTTGGTTAAGTTTCAATTACTGTTCTTTACTTTCTTAACTTTATAGTAAAACCCTAATTAAATCTAGTAACAGTAAGAAGGATAGATTTTTAATTAGTCAAGGCAAATTAATAATTAATTCAACTCCCCCTTCTTAATTATTCTGAGGCCACTTGATCCAACAAGTGGTATCAGAGCAGGTATCTTGTAGAAAGTTTCACAACTTCAAGATTCATGGCCTCTTCAAATTTTCTGTTTCCTGAAGGAAATTCCATCCATAGGCCACCTATCTTTAATGGTGAGGGTTACCACTATTGGAAAACTTGTATGCAAATTTTCATTGAAGCCTTAGATTTAAACATTTGGGAAGCAATAGAAATAGGACCTTACATACCCACCATAGTAGATGTAAGTACTAGCACCACAACACAAAAACCTAGAGATAAGTGGACTGAAGAAGATAGAAGAAGAATCAAGTATGATCTTAAAGCCAAAAACATTATTACTTCAGCCCTAGGAATAGATGAGTATTTTAGAGTGTCAAACTGCACAAATGCAAAAGAGATGTGGGATACTCTCCAACTTACACATGAAGGCACCACTGATGTGAAAAGATCTAGAGTCAACACCCTTACACATGAATATGAATTGTTAAGGATGAACCCTAATGAAAACATCCATAGCATGTAGAAAAGATTCACACATATAGTCAACCATCTTGTCTCTTTTGGAAAAATCTTCCCTAATGAAGATCTAATTAATAAATTTTTAAGATGCTTAAGTAAAGATCTTTCCTCTATGTCTCTTGCTACTTTGTTTGGAAAATTGCAGGAACATGAAATGAAACTCCAACGTCTTAATCAAAATGAAGAAACCGACAAGAAGAAAAGAAGTATAGCACTAAAAGCCTTCTCATCAATGCAAGAGGAAAATGAAGAAGAAGATGAAGAAGACTTCTCACTCTTTGTGAAGAAGTTTCAAAAATTTGTCAAGAAGAGAAGAATCGAGAGGCGTCAAAACTTCAATAATGGAAGAAAATCTCAAGAAGACTCTCAAATTCTTAGATGCTACAAATATAACCAACTTGGTCACATCAAAGCAAATTTTCCCTCAAATGAGGAATGGCCTGAGAAAAGTGATAAGAAAAGGTATGAAGAAAGAAGGACCAAGAAGGCCTACATTGCATGGGATGATAATGACTCATCCGATGGTTCAGAGAAGGAGATCAACCTTCTAACTAAGGATTATGAGAGCGATGAGAACATTTCTCAAGAAGATTAAGCAAAAAGCAAAAGTATGACTTTCATCTTTGAAGATCTAGGCACTTAAATCATGAAAAAGGTAATATCAAAACCATTCTCTTTTACGTTAATTTGGTTGAAATTTTCCTTCAATTAATTTGATTATGATGACTAACAAAATTTTATTTGTTTGTCTTAATTGATTGAAATTATGAGTATATGTTTATATGTTTTGATTGAGTTAATTTTCTTTCTCAAAGCATGAAATTTCTTTTTAAAATATTTGATAATATCCTTGATCATTATTCTTCAATACTTGTGTTGATTATTTTGGTATAATTGAATATATACAATGATTTTTTTAAAATGATTATGCAATATTTTGAATGTGATATGTGAATTACTTGCATAAGGTTCTTTCATAAAGTGTTTACAAAAATTAAATGTTATATATATTTATTTTTTAAAAAGTATTTTAACTTTCATTCAAATCCTTTTTCCTTAAGAGTCTTTCAACATTTAGTTTTGGCTGAAATACTCTCTGGTAATCGATTACAACATAGTGTAATCGATTACAGACAGTTAAGAAGGGTGTAATCGATTACTTGTTGGACAAGTGGCCTCAAATATCTTAAGAAGGGGGGTTGAATTAAGATATTACAAACTATTTCCCCAATTAAAAATTCTACTTTGATTTCAATACAAGTTCCAAGTTCCCTTAAAGATGGATTTCTAAACAATGATTCAAATTAAACAATCTAAATATAAATGTAAAGCAATAACAAATAAAAGAGTTTAAGGGAAGAGAAAGTGCAAACTCAGATTTATACTAGTTCGGCCACACCCTTGTGCCTACGTCCAGTCCCCAAGCAACCCGCTTGAGAGTTCCACTATCTTGTAAAATCCCATTACAAGTTTTGAACCACACAAGGACAACCCTTCCTTTGTGTTCAGATTTCATTACAACAAGAGACCCTCGGTCTCTTAATCCCTTTTTGAGAATTAGAGTGAAGAGAAGAAGAAATCTCTCTTGAAAGAGATAGATTGAACAATTTGAACACTCAAATAATTCCTTATTGAATTGCAAGTGTATTGGCCAAGGAATCTTAAAAGGATAAGAAGATTTTTCTTTTTGAGAGGATAAAACTTTTTTGTTCTGAAAAACTCTGAGCAAATTCGTGTTCCAAGTCACATATAAATAGACCTTTGATGGCCATGTAAAAACCATTTGAAAAGTTGTGACTCTTGGAAATAATTTTCTAAAAATCTCCTCTGGTAATCAATTACAAGACTTGTGTAATCGATTACAGGTTTTAAAATTTGAATCATAACGTTTAGTAACTGCTGGTAATCGATTACCATCCATGTGTAATCGATTACACAGTGTAAAGTTTAAATTCAAATTTGTAATGGTTGTTGTAAATCATTTTTGGCCACTGCTAATTGATTACCAGAGAGTAAATCTCTTGAAAAAGACTTTTTAATTTAAATTTCTTGGCCAAACCTTTTTCTATTTCAATTTGGAATTCCCTTCCTAAAATACTAGAGATCTTCTTGATGTTGTATCTTGTATTCTTGGATTGTTGTCTTGAATTAAACTTGAGAAGCGCATTTTCATAAGACATCAAATCATCATGATCATATGGCATCATCAAAACATCAAATGCAAAGTCTTTTCTTCTACAATCTCAAAGTCTTTGCTTCTACAATCTCCCCCTTTTTTTATAATGACAATTTAATTCCTGAAATCAAGATACAAGCAATGTATATGCATGATATATTGCGTTCACTCATTTCATACTCCCCCTATGTTTTGGAATTTATGATTACTTGATTTCTAAGCTTTTATACCACCCTATTTCTCTCCCCCTTTGGCAACATCAAAAAACCAAAGTGTGTGGCAATCAACATAAGATAATATAATAGAGTGGACATAATCAATCATAAGTCTCAACCAAACATAAGCCAAGCATAAATGAGTCATAACCAAACGTAATCCAAGCATTCAGAAGTGAAATATAATCCAAACAGTCATAATCCAAAAACACATAGAATCCAAGCATAAAAGACTAAAGTCCAAATACCGAAGAATAATTAAAGTTCAGAAAAGATAATAATAATCTAAACACTAAGAGGGTGGTGGTGGTGGTGGAAGATCGAAGCTCTGATGAATATAACCCACATCCTCTTCAAGCTGCATGAGACGGATATCCATTCCTGGAAAGCGACCATCCAAAGAATCAAATCATTCACCTACATAAGTGCGAAGACCCCGTAACTCTGAAAGAACTTCAGTCATAAGGGCTGAATCATCTCGCTGAGGAGGAGGAGAAGGAGTATGCTTGTCTTGTGGAGGGAGTGCATCTTTCTTCAGCCATTGACCATTGTGATCCTTACGGTAACCAAATGAAGTGACAGCACCAGCACCTATAGCAAAGGAACGCTTGACTTGAACAAAAGGTTCATCATCAAGAGAAATTTGAAAATGACGGAGAAAGAGGGTGACCAATTGAGGATATGGAAGAGGTGCATTGGCACGTAATGCCTTATGCATTTGGTACCGAACCAAGTGAGCTCAGTCAGTCTGACGACCGATAAGGAAAGCCCACATCAAAATCAAGTCCTCCTCAGAGGCTTGAGCCAAATTTGAAGACCGTGGAAGCAAAATTCTAACAATAATATAGTGCATGATGCGATTATCAAAGGTCAATGATCCGGCCAGCAATCTACTGGTCATTTTAGCCTGGTCATTACAAACCATACGACGAGCATCATGACTAGGATAATCGAATTTCCAGTCATCAACAATGGTGCCCTCAGAAGGTGCACCTTGACTGGGTAATTTTGTCAATGAAAAGAACAAAGATTGATCAATCATCATAGAAATACCATGCACCTCAGAAGAAATAATACCATCCTGAATTTTTAAATTGTTGTAAAAGACTTTAACAAGTTCAGGATAGTAAGGCAATTTTAAAGACATGAAATCAATCAATCCAGAGTTTTGAAACACTTGATAACAGTCAAATGTCTCATCATTAAAGAAATCTATGTCTAGGTACTTAGGGTCTAGAATGATCCTAGAAGAAAATTGAGAAAGGTATCGTAGACGTTGATCATCTGAAGAAAATAGAGTAGATGATCTTGGAGATGATAAGGAAGGATGGATTGGTGCTGTAGGTGCTTCGGATGGTCCGTGGCGGCGATCGGCAGCAACAGCGGTGGTGGAGGATGATCCTTTTCGCTTCTTTGATGATTCTGCCATTTGATGAAGTTTTAGTGAATTTCAATGGGTGGAATCGAAAGAGGAGTGAAAATGATGAAGATTGGGCTTTGCGGGACGTGTTTTGGTTAAGAATTGAGAGAGATATGAAGGTTTGAAGATTAGGGAAGAAGGAGGCATGAAGAGGGGATGGTGGTTGCGCATCGTGATTGGTTTTTGTAAGTATTTATAGAGGAGGACGTGATGTAATCGATTACAAGATTTGGTAATCAATTACAGGAGTAGTAAGCCTTCTGGTAATCGATTACAAGCTGCTGTAATCGATTACAGGCTATCTGTTCTTGTGCAATCGATTACACTTAATGGTAATCGATTACCAGAACACAAACTAGGCTAGTTCCTCTAAAAATTATCTATGTCTATGCTAAATACATCTAACAATATCAATCATCACTTCTAATGTATTTAATTCAGTCATTCAAACATCAAGCACACAATAATGCATCAATCAAACATAATAACAAGAATTTAAGCAAAATCAAGCAAAGTAACATACTTAACACAAACAATCAATCATTAAGAATAGATGATTCAATCAATCAATCCTTATTTATCCAAATCACTAATATCTAAGAGGCATAATTCCCTTCTAATAGAGAAGAATGTTTCTTTGGGGAGAGGTTTTGTGAAGATATCAGCAAGTTGATTCTTTGTATCAACAAACTCTAGCACACAATCTCCCCTTTAGGACATGATCTCTTAGAAAATGGTGCCTAATTTCTATATGTTTGGTTCTAGAATGTTGAACTGGATTTTTGGATAAATTTATTGCACTGGTATTATCACACCTAGTAGGTATATGATCAAGAAGGATTCCATAGTCAGATAGTTGTTGCTTCATCCATAAAATTTGGGCATAACAACTGCCAGCAGAAATATATTCCGCTTCAGCAGTAGATAAAGCAACACTATTTTGTTTCTTACTATGCCATGATACAAGAGCAGATCCAATAAATTGGCATGTTCCACTAGTGCTCTTTCTATCAGTTTTGGACCCGACAAAGTCAAAATCAGAGTATCCTATTAAGTTACAAGTTGAGTTCTTAGGATGCCATAATCCTAAATTGATTGTTCATACTAAGTATCTTATGATCCTTTTTACTGCACTCAAATGTGATTGTTTGGGATTAGATTGGAACCTAGCACACATGCATACACTAAACATGATATCAGGTCTACTGGCAGATAAATAGAGAACAGATTCAATCATACCTCGATATTGTTTCATGTCTATAGACTGACCGGATTCATCTTTATCTAAATAACAGCCAGTACTCATAGGTGTAGCCATGTGCCTTGCACTTTCCATATCAAATCTTTTGATCAATTCTTTGCAGTATTTTGCTTGGTTGACAAATATAACTTCTTTAGTTTGCTTGATTTGTAACCCCAGGAAGTAATTTAGTTCTCCCATCATTGACATCTTAAATTCGCTTTGCATATCAAGAGAGAACTCCTTGCACAATGAATCGTTAGTGGATCCAAATATTATATCATCAACACATATTTGAACTAACAGAATATCATCATACTTTCTCTTTATGAATAGTGTGGTATCCACTTTTCCTCTAGAAAAATCTTTTTCTAAAAGAAATTTACTTAGACGTTCATACCATGCCCTTGGGGCTTGTTTCAAACCATATAAAGCCTTTTTCAATCAATAAACATGATTGGGCTTATCTGATATTTCAAATCCTGGAGGTTGTTCAACATATACTTCTTCTTGAATTAAGCCACTTAGAAAAGAACTTTTAACATCCATTTGATAAAGCTTAAAATTCATTATAGATGCACAGGCTAAAAGCATTCTAATGGCTTCTAATCTTGCAACTGGAGCTTATGTTTCTTCATAATCTATACCTTCTTCTTGATTGTATCCTTTTGCAACTAATTTAGCCTTATTCCTAATGATTATGCCATGTTCATCTAACTTATTCCTAAATACCCATTTTGTTCCTATGATAGGGTAGTTTTCAGGTTTCTTTACCAATTCCCATACAATGTTTCTTTCAAACTGATTTAGTTCTTCTTGCATAGCAACTATCCAATGATCATCTAGTATGGCTTCATTTATACTTTTAGGTTCAACTATAGACACAAAAGCCATATTATTGCATAAATCTTTAAGAGAATGTCTAGTTGTTATCCCTTTTGAGATATCACCAATAATGTTGTCAAAGGGATGATCTTTTGAAGCTTTCCATTCTTTTGGAAGTTCATCATTGGATTTGACTTCTTCTGGAGGATCTTCATTGCTTCCTTTACCTTTTCCTTTAGAATCTTGTCCATGAATATGCATTTGTTCCAAAGATTCTGCAACATCATCTATTTTTCCAACTCCAAGAATTTTACCTTTGTTGTTATCACCATAAGTAACATGCCCACTTTTCTTGGGAGAGATATGTGTGAATTTTGATGAATCTCCCGTCATATGCTTTGAACATCCACTATCTATGTACAATTTCTTCTTCAAAGATACCTACATGATCAAGCTTATGACTTAGGTACCCAAACTTTATTGGGTCCTTGTGTGTTAGTGTTGAGTAAAGATCCTTTTGGGACCCATATCATTTTGATATTGTTGCAGTTTTTCCTAAAATAACATGTAGATGTGCCATGTCCTTTTCTTCTACAATAGAAACATGTAATGGAAGGAGAATTGTATTTTTGTGAGAAAGAAAAGAAATTTTTGTAAAACTTTTGTTGTTTTTCAGGTTTGTATCTAATTCCTGCTTTATCAAAAGTTGGATAGGGAATTCCATTTTTAGTTAGAGAACGGGCGGAAGAAAAACCTTGTGTACAGACTGATGAAAAGTCTATTAGTGCTTCCACATTTCATTAATATTAGTTAGATTATTTAGATTGAATATTTTTTAATTTAGCTAATTCGCTTTCTTAATCTTAAAAGTATATATATATAATTATATAATATAAATATAATTTCTTATATATATAATTTAAAATATTTTACAAAATTTTTTTATTCTAAAATCGAATAGAAAAAAGAAAATCTTTCTTTTCACTAATATGACATCTAGTTTATTCTTGCCAATTGAAAATTTTGCAAGTGAGTTTTTCAAATTTTTAATTTCTTCTACATATTTGCTAAAACATT
Organism: Glycine max; assembly: GCF_000004515.6. Taxonomy (NCBI): domain Eukaryota; kingdom Viridiplantae; phylum Streptophyta; class Magnoliopsida; order Fabales; family Fabaceae; genus Glycine; species Glycine max. Next base: position 14,208,168 of record NC_038256.2, read on the forward strand.
TACATGAATTTACTTTTTCATTAGTCATAGTAGACACATAATCTTTATCACTAGATTTAGAGATAGAAACTTCATTTTTAAGATTATCTATTTCTTTGTTTAATTTTGAAATTTCTTTCTCTAATTCTGAAATTGTTTTCTTAGATGAAGAGACAAGTTTTGCTAGTTTAATTGATTCACTATGTAACTCAGCAAATGCATCTTGTAACTCATCAAAAGAAATAGATTTGTTAAAAGATGTTACCTCTTCATCGCTTTCATAATCTTTGCCCATTAGACATAGATTAACCACTTCTTTTTCAGAATTGTCAGACGATTCTAAGTCATTTTCATCCCATGTGATATAGGCCTTCTTTGCCTTCTTATCTCCAATAGTCTTCTTTTCAGACTTCTCTATTTTCTTCTTAAAGATTGGACAATCAGCCCTCAGATGTTCGGGTTGATTGCACTCAAAGCATTTTGGGATTTGAGATGACTCTTCAGTTCTTCTTTTAGATTTGAAGTTTTTCTTCTTTGATTTCCTTTCATTCTAATAAATTTGTTGAATCTTTTGACAAAGAGGCTAAGATCTTCATCTTCATCTAAATCAATTGAATCTTCTATGTCACTTTCCTCTTGGATTGAAGATGAGACTTTAAGAGCAATTCCCTTTTTCTTCTTATCATTTTCTTCATGTTGATTTAGTCTTTGCAACTCCATCTCATGTTCCTGTAATTTTCCAAATAAAGTAGCAAGAGACATAATAGACAAATCTCTAGATTCTGTAATGGCTGTTACTTTTGGTTGTCATTCTCTACTTAAACATCTTAATACTTTATTTATAAGATCCTCATTTTGAAAAGTTCTTCCTAATGAAGCAAGATGGTTAACTATATGTGTGAATCTTTTATGCATATCTTGTATACTTTCATTTGTCTTCATCCTAAATAATTCATACTCATGAGTTAGAGTATTTATCCTAGATCTTTTGACATCAGTTGTTCCTTCATGTGTAACTTGTAGAGTGTCCCACATATCCTTAGCACTCTTTCAATTTGACACCCTAAAATATTCATCCATTCCTAGGGCAGAAGTAATGATATTTTTAGCCTTTAAATTGTACTGCACTAATCTTTTTTCTTCTTCAGACCACTCTTCTCTAGGTTTCTCTATTGTTGTATTACCAGCCACCATGGTGGGTACATAAGGTCCAACTTCTATGGCTTCCCAAATGTTTAAGTCTATTGCCTCAATGAAAATTTGCATTTGGGTTTTCCAATAGTGGTAACCCTCTCCATTAAAAATAGGAGGCCTATTTATTGAATTTCCTTCTGGGAATAAGAAGTTTGTTGAGGCCATTATTCTTGAAGCTTCTAAACTTTATACAAGAATGAAGCTCTGATACCACTTGTTGGACAAGTGGCCTCAAATATCTTAAGAAGGGGGGGTTGAATTAAGATATTACAAACTAGTTCCCCAATTAAAAATCCTACTTTGATTTCAATACAAGTTCCAAGTTCCCTTAAAGATGGATTTCTAAACAATGATTCAAATTAAACAATCTGAATATAAATGTAAAGCAATAATAAATAAAAGAGTTTAAGGGAAGAGAAAGTGCAAACTCAGATTTATACTGGTTCGGCCACACCCTTGTGCCTACGTCCAGTCCCCAAGCAACCCGCTTGAGAGTTCCACTATCTTGTAAAATCCCTTTACAAGTTCTGAACCACACAAGGACAATCCTTCCTTTGTGTTCAGATTTCTTTACAACAAGAGACCCTCGGTCTCTTAATCCCTTTTTGAGAATTAGAGTGAAGAGAAGAAGAAATCTCTCTTGAAAGAGATAGATTGAACAATTTGAGCACTCAAATAAATCCTTATTGAATTGCAAGTGTATTGGCCAAGGAATCTTAAGAGGATAAGAAGATTTTGCTTTTTGAGAGGATAAAACCTTTTTGTTCTGAAAAATTTTGAGCAAATTTGTGTTCCAAGTCACATATAAATAGACCTTTGATGGCCATGTAAAAGCCATTTGAAAAGTTGTGACTCTTGGAAATAATTTTCTGAAAATGTCCTCTGGTAATCGATTACAAGCTTGTGTAATCGATTACAGGCTTTAAAATTTGAATCATAACGTTCAGTAACTACTGGTAATCGATTACCATCCATGTGTAATTGATTACATAGTGTAAAGTTTAAATTCAAATTTGTAATGGCTGTTGTAAATCATTTTTTACCACTAGTAATCGATTACATCCTCTGGTAATCGATTACCAGAGAGTAAATCGCTTGAAAAAGTCTTTTTAACTTAAATTTCTTGGCCAAACCTTTTGCTATTTCAATTTGGAATTCCCTTCCTAAAATACTAGAGATCTTCTTGATGTTGTATCTTGTATTCTTGGATTGTTGTCTTGAATTAAACTAGAGAAGCACATTTTCATAAGACATCAAATCATCATGATCATATGGCATCATCAAAACATCAAATGCAAAGTATTTGCTTCTACAATCTCAAAGTCTTTGCTTCTACATTACCAAATACTGTAATCGATTACAACGCATCCCTACCCCTATATATTCAAAATTCAAAATCAGAAATCTGCAACTTCTCATTTTCTCACGAACCCTCGTTCCCAATTCTTGTTTCTGTCATATCTCACTCACTTCTTGTCCAAATCACTCCCCACAAAGCCCAAACTTCATCTTTTTTCATTCTCTTTCACTTGAACCGATTGAAATTTCAAATAACTCCTTCAAATGGCAGAACCATCAAAGAAGTGCAAGGGATCTTCGAGTCGAAGCCAACGGCACTCCGAGGCTCAGGAAACGCAGATTCCCTCCTCCATTTCCTCTTCCTTGTTGTTCTCATCAGAAGAACAACGGATATGGTACACAAACCTTTTCTCCTCTCATTCCATTATTGATCCTAAGTTCATAGACATGGATTTCTTTTCCAATGAGAGTTTTGAATGCATTTAGGCATTTCAAAACTCAAATCTCATTCCTTTCATGTCTTTAAAATTGTCTGTTTATTCTGAATTAGTTAAAGCTTTCTATTCTAACCTCGAAATTCAAGAAAGCACTTTGATTTTTGAGGTTTATGGGATAAAAATGGTCATTGACCAATCCCTATTCTATGACTTGACCCAATTATCTAGTGAGGGTGTACCATTTGAAGGTGCATTGAATGATGATTGGAAATTTGATTTCTCTGTGCATGATGCCCACCGGTTGGTTTGCACCAATCAAGCGGATATAACCGAAAGGCTTATTGCCGGATCATTGGCTTTTGAAAGCCGCATCCTTCACTATCTCATTGTGCGTATTTTACCTCCAAGATCTTCAAACCTTGCACAAGTTTCTGAAGAAGATCTTATTGTTATGTGAGCTTTTCATACCGGCCGAAAAATTGATTGGACACACTTAATCCGATATCGCATGCATAAGGCATTCCGATTAAATGCTCATTTTCCATATCCACACCTAGTCAATCTTTTCCTTCAACACTTTAACATCCCTCTTGATTCTGAACCTTATGTTCCAATCAAGAGATCCTTCTTGATCGGTGCTACTGTAATTGCATCTTTTGGTTACCGCAAAGAGCATGATGACTCTTGGGTAAAAAAGGGTGCTTATCCCATTGATGATGAAGGACACTTACCAGTTGGAGAGGATTCCTCTCTCCTTCAAAGAATTTTGGATAGGTTTGATGGTCTTCAAACCTATGTTGGTGAAAGGTTTGATGCTTTGGAACTACAAGTGGACATGCGATTCGACAAGATGGACTCAAGGATCACCAAGGTTGAAGGAGATGTCACTTACATCTGCACATGCTTTGATCTACCACCACCACCATCATCTTAGATTTTATTATTTTTAATATTATTAATATTTTGATTTCAAGTCGTGTATTTGGCTATTTTATTATGACATTTGAACACTTAGTATTTCTTTTAATATTTGCTTAGTATGACTGAACATGATATGGATTGTGATATATGACTATGTGGTTTGCATTTCAATTTGGTTTATTCATGTTTTTGTTTCATGATTGGTTTAAAATCTTCTTCATCATCTGAATCTTCTTCTTCGTTTTCTTCTTGCACTGATGATGAGGCTTTAAGGGCTATACTTCTCTTCTTTTTGTCATTTTCTTCATTTTGATTAAGGTGTTGTAGTTCCATCTCATGTTCTTGCAATTTTCCAAATAGAGTAGCAAGAGACATGGAAGATAGATCTTTAATTTCAGAAATAGCAGTTACCTTGGGCTGCCATTCCCTACTTAAACATCTTAAAACTTTGTTGATTAAATCTTCATTAGGAAAGATTTTTCCTAAAGAGGCAAGGTGGTTTACTATATGTGTAAATCTTTTCTGCATACTATGGATATTTTCATTAGGGTTCATCCTAAATAATTCATATTCATGGGTAAGGGTATTGACTCTAGACCTTTTAACATCAGTGGTTCCTTCATGTGTTAGTTGGAGAGTATCCCACATCTCCTTGGCATTTGTACAATTTGACACTCTAAAATACTCATTTATCCCTAGGGCTGAAGTAATAATGTTTTTGGCTTTGAGATCATATTTGATTCTTCTTCTATCTTCTTCTGTCCACTTATCTCTAGGTTTTTGTGTTGTAGTACTTGTGCTTACATCTACTACAGTGGGTATGTGTGGTCCTATTTCTATTGCTTCCCAAATATTTAGATCTATGGCTTCAATAAAAATCTGCATACGGGTTTTCCAATAATGGTAACCCTCACCATTGAAAATGGGTAGTCTATGTATGGAATTTCCTTCAGGAAACAAAGGGTTTGAAGAGGCCATGAATCTTGAAGTGGTTAGACTTTCTACAAGATACCTGCTCTGATACCACTTGTTGGATCAAGTGGCCTCAGAATAATTAAGAAGGGGTTGAATTAATTATTCCTAAACCTTTACTAATTAAAAATTTACTCTTCTAAGGCTTTTACTATGTTGTTAAGTGAATAAAGAGTAGAATAGAAACTTAACCAAAAGTAAAAGCGGAAATTAAAATGCACAGTGGAAATTAAAAGAGTAGGGAAGAAGGAGATAAACACACAAGAGTTTTTATACTGGTTCGGCAACAACCCGTGCCTACATCCAGTCCCCAAGCGACTTGCGATCCTTGAGATTTCTTTTCCAACCATATAAAAATCCTTTTACAAGCAAAGATCCACAAGGGATGTACCCTCCCTTGTTCTCTTTGAACAACCTAGTGGATGTACCCTCCACTAGAACTGATCCACAAGAGATGTACCATTTCTTGTTCTCAGTCAAACCCAAGTAGATGTACCCTCTACTTGTACCACAAAGGATGTACCCTCTAATGTGTTAAGACAAAGATCTCAGGCGGTTAAACCTTTGAAACTTTGTGAAAGGGGATACAAAAGAATTCTCAGGCAGTTAGTCCTTTGAAATCTTTTGTATATGGGAAAGGCAAGAATCAAAAGAATTCTCAGATTGTGTCGTTTTGAATTCTTTGACAAGTGAGAAGGGAGACACAAAAGAATTCAATCGGTTAGTCCTTTGTTCTTTTGGAAAAGGGAGAAGAGAGACACAAAAAGAATTCAGGCGGTTAGTCCTTGGCGAATTTTTTTTGGCAAAGGGAGAAGGGAGTGAAAAGGATGAATAGCACAAGTTTTCAAGGTTTAGAAAACCAGAAAACTTTGGAAAGCTTTTGGCAAAAGGAAGAAGAAGAAGTTCAAAGATACTCAGAAATCAATGTGGAAAAAATTTCTTGTGTAAAGAATGAATTGGAAAAGATAGATGTATATATTGATTGATTTTAAATGCAAAACAAAGCATTGCTTTTATAGACTCTTCATGTCTGGTCAAGAGAACCATTAGAAGAGTTATGACTTTTAGAAAAACTTAAAACCAATTTGAAAAAGTCAAAAACCATTTTAAGAGTTACATCTTTTGATTTGTTCAGAAACTATCACTGGTAATCGATTACCAAATCAGTGTAATCGATTACACAAAGCTTTTTTGTGAAAGGATGTGACTCTTCACATTTGAATTTGAATTTCAATGTTCAAACACACTGGTAATCGATTACCAAAACATTGTAATCGATTACAACTTTTTGAAATCAATTGGAACGTTCTAAATTCAGTTGAAAGCTTTTTGAAAACCATTTTGCTACTGGTAATCGATTACAATAATCTGGTAATCGATTACCAAAGAGTAAAAACTCTTTGGTAAACAGGTTTTGATGAAAAACCATGTGCTACTCAGTTTTTGAAAAAACTTTTTCATACTTATCTTGATTAATTCTTCTCTTGATTCTTGAATCTTGAGTCTTGAATCTTGATCTTGATTCTTAGAAGCTTGAACCTTGAATCTTGATTCTTGATTCTTGAAATCAAATTTCCTCTTGAACCTTGAAGTGTTCTTGATTCAATCTTGAACATCTTGAACTCATTCTTTGATTCTTGAAATCATCATCTTTGTTATCATGAATTGTTCTTGATCTTTGAGCTTTTTGTCATCACCTTTGTTATCATCAAAACTTCTTTGAATCAATCTTGATACATCATGAAGCTTGCTTCTACACATTGGAGGGTACATCCTTTATGATACAAGTAGAGGGTACATCTACTTGGGTTGTTGTAACTGAGAACAAGAGAGGGTACATCTCTTGTGGATCAATTCAAGTGGAGGGTACATCTCTTGTGGATCAGTTCAAGTGGAGGGTACATCCACTTGGTTGTTCAAAGAGAACAAGGGAGGGTACATCCCTTGTGGATCTTTGCTTGTAAAGGTTTTTACAAGGTTGAAAGAAATCTCAAGGACCGCAGGTTGCTTGGGGACTGGATGTAAGCACGGGTTGTTGCCGAACTAGTATAAAATTCTTGTGTTTGTCGTCTTCTTTCCTACACTCTTTAATTTCCCCTGTGCACTTTTAATTATCGCTTTTACTTTTGGTTAAGTTTCAATTACTGTTCTTTACTTTCTTAACTTTGTAGTAAAATCCTAATTAAATCTAGTAACATTAAGAATGATAGATTTTTAATTAGTCAAGGCAAATTAATAATTAATTCAACCCCCTCCCCCCCTTCTTAATTATTCCGAGGCCACTTGATCCAACACGTACTACATTTTGTTACTTTAAATTATCTTTCGTTAGTTAGACAAACCCATGATATTTCAATTAAATTTGTAAAGGCAAATAACACAAGAAGAGGGATTGAATTGTGTTTTTAGAAATTTAAACTTTTCTTAAAACATATATAATTTATTGTCTGAATGGGTTTTGATAAAACAAATAGAGTAAAAGGGTATATCAAACGATGGGAAAACAAATATAAGACCTAAAAAAAAGGCAAACCCTTTGTTAGTTAAACACTAAGGAAAGCAGTAAACAAGAACACACAAGGATATATAATGGTTCGTCTCAACCACCGAGACTACGTCCAACTCTTGTCAACCCATCAAGTTTTCATTGACTTTAACAAAAGTTATAAGTATTTTTCACTATCACTTCTGGCTCTTAAAAAGACAAGCTCTACCCCACGTTTGACTTAAACCCAGTATTCTTTGTCCTACCAAGCCACGGGTGGCTCTAAACAAATCAACAAGATTTGTTGTTTAAGTTTGCACATTGCCTAAGATTTGATCATCTTATGGACGAATATTTCACTAGACACTTTAGTCTTTTCTCTCAAGGTTTGCAAGGTGTTTTAAGAGCTTGGTATCTATACAGAAAGTTTTATAAGAAAGAAGGAATGAATATTCAACGCATGTTGATTCATTTTTTTTTTGTATCTTCAAAGCTTCTTCTATTTATAGCCTTCATCTTCAAGTACTTATTGTTTCTTAACAGACGGATTCTTCACTCTGGTTCTTCGTCTGAAGACTCGTGGCTATTGGAGCATATAAATACATGTCACTTCTTCATCCAAAGTTCATGCCGATAGGTTGGCGTGAAACGTACTTCAACAGAAAGTCATTTCTTTCATTAGAGCAGGTCTGCTTAGTAGAGCACGCCTTTTGATGAAAATCATCACTTTTAGACTATGGATTTCATTTATTCTTCATAGGATTTCGACAAATCCTAGAAGAATATTTTTTACAAGAGAGAATCTCAAACACAGAGTATTGAATGAATGTCTTAAATAAACTACTTAATGATATGTTACATTGTTTTAGATGGATGTATCGTGTGAAACATCGGTCCCAAAAGTACAAATCGTGATGTGATAGCACATCAAACACAACCTTGGTCATGCTAGAATAAGGTTAATGTCGAAGTTGCACAAACACAACCGTGTAAGAGGTTTACCATGCATATCATATAAAAATGATTTGGTTTGTGAGACATGTCAAAAGAAAAAACAAGTTAAAAATTGTTTTTTTGATAAAAACATTGTTTTCACCTCTAAAGTTGTTACATATTCACTACTTAAAAATGACTTTTTTTTAAATTGTTTGTATGATCATTAAAAAAAAGTCACGTTATAAAAAATCATGACTTTTTTAAATCGGTTTGTAACCGTTCTAATTGTTTTTATGATGACGGTCCTAAAAAATTGTCATTTTAGATTTGTTTGTTTAGATAATAATTTTAAAAAGTCATTTTTGGAATGATTTCTTTTGACTATCTATCTAAAAGGTTAACTTTTTAGATCGATTATAAAATAACCAATCTAAAAAAGTTATTTTTTTATAAAAAATAATAACATTGAAATTTTCAATTGAATCAGCTTTAATTTCTAAGCAGAATAATTACTATTTGTACTCATTGAACGTTAATACACAACATAACTAACAAGCTGATCACAACCTAATATATTTTCTTTACATATAAAAACAATGTACTTATTGAGCTTTAATAAACATTCTAAAACAAACTCCCATAAGTCTAAACTGCATAAGAGTAGGATAAGTAGAAATCTTTGAGAGATTCCTTTCTAGATATTCCGAGCCCATTTGGTTGGCCAAGTGTTAGAAATTAAGACTGGTGGCGAAAAATTCATGCTCCTTTTGTAGCAGTCATATCCATTTTCCTATTAATATTATTTATGCAATTAAAAGCTACTAAGTACATAATTAGGATGTAAAGAATGTGTATATAGAGAGAGAGATGAATATAATTACCCAAGTAACAAGTTCGCAATTAAATTAGATGATTTATGAATCTGTACGAAATCTGAACCTGTATGAAAATATTTTTTTGATGCGACCTGTATGAAAATATAAAACAACTACAATACATATAAGGACACAAATATAAAAGTTTGAATTATGACATGACATAAATATAAAACATGCAGGTCTTGATTTCCAAGTAAATGCTTATTCCCATTAATACAAAAACACACTGCTCAAATGGGTTAGAAAATTATGAAGGACTAGACTTACAGAACTTCAATAATTTTAAATATGACAAAGAAGTAAGCAATATTTTTTAAAAGAAATTAGCAAATTAATGGAAAAAATCTGCACAACAATCATATTTTCCTATAATTAGACCACAATCATATTTTTAACCTGGGGTATCCGTCCCCTTGTGTTTTAAGTAGCAGAAATTGATCCTTCAAGCAAATAAAGAGTTGAATTAAAACCATTTGACAAGGATCACAAATTATAGCACTAGATGCTGCTAACTTCATTAGCTGTTTATAAAGAATTCTTTGAAAATTTAAATCAGGTATTCTTATTACATTATTTTTTATCTAATATAATATTTTTCTTTTAAAAAAACTATAATATTTCAATTTTCATTTTATTTCTTTGTTTTTTAATTTGTGTAACCTTTAACATTAATTTGTGGTTTTAAATTGACAAGAAAATGCAACACCAAATTGAAACTTAAACATATATTTGTTATCTATAACGAAGATTTTCATTTTGTTACAATTCAAAATATAGTTCATCTAATACTGTATAAATTCATATATATATATATATATATATATATATATATATATATATATATATATATATATATATATATATATATATATATTATTGAATTAGTTTTATCTTTATTTTCTTTGATAAGATGATCAATTTAGATACATTTATAACACTTTACAACAAAAATTGTTTTGTTAGTCGTAACACCTGTCATTTTATTTTTATTAATTTGAATTATTTTTTTTACTTATTATATGTTAAAAAAAATAAGGCTTAGTTATCAATTTTGTTTCTAAATTATTTTAAATTGTTTAATTTGGTCTTCAAATTTTTAAGAAGTTCAATTTGATCCTCAAGTTCTTAAAATGAGTCAATTAATCTCCAAATTTTTAAAAGACCCTGCTCCTCAAATTCTTAAAAGTGTTTTAATTTGATCCTCAATTTTTTTAAAACTTCAGGACCAAATTAAACCATTTAAAATAATTTGGGAACCAAATTGATTCATATTTTTTAAAAACTTGAGAATCAGATTGTACCTCTTAAAAATTTTAGGTCTAAATTGAATATTTTAAAATTTTGAATACCAAATTAAATAGTTTAAAATAAATTGGGGAGGAAATTGATAATTAAGCCAACAAATAATTCAATAAAAAAACTTGATTTTTTTTAAACTTCAGTCTAAAATTTAAGAATTTATTATATATACTGAGTCAACTAGTGACTTAGTGGGTTGATCTTTGACCCAATGACTCAGTATCTCAGTCAAGTCAATGATCAAGTCTGATAACTATGGTTGAATCTATTTCTTAATAATAAAAAAGGATAAATATTCATTTTCTTCCTTGAATTTGTAAGGCACTAATTATTAGGTCCTCAAAGATGAAAAATTTAAATTTTGTTCTTGAATTTGCAAAAAGTGTGATAAATTAGTACTACCTAATTTTTTTGATAACTCAAATAGTTGTGCCTATGTGACACTTCCAATGATGATGTGACAACTGACGATATTTTAATCCTTGAACTTAATCAATTATTAACATTTTGGTATGTAAACTTAACTATGTATTGTCATTTTGATCACTGAAATCACTTTTAATTTTTTAATTAAGTCTCACACTACATATAAATTATTAACATAGTGATAATAAATGACATTTTTTTAATTCACCAAAAAATATTTTTTTATCATGATAACAATTATTTAAGGTGATGACAATTGAATGAAAATAATTGTCAAGTATAGAATAAAAAATATTATATTTTATATTTGAAATCACAATTAATTTATTTATTATATTTTATTAAGTTAAAATTTCTAACAAATAATATTATAATAGTGACAAACAACAGTATAACTGAATTTAAAATAAATAAACATGTAAAAGTTAAATTATTTTTTCATAAGAATCAAATTAAAAGACATATATTATTTAAATATATAGATAAATACTAACAAGATAATTTATTTTTAAAGGTTAGTATATTTATTTGACCAAAATTTAAGACAAAATTCAAAACAAAATGTAAGAAAATGATTATAACACTTTTTATTTTTCTTCCTTTTGTGATTTATTTTTTTAATTGTCTTTTCATCATTAACATTATTTCATAAAATTAATTAATCTAACATTCTACACATATTAATAGCATATATGATAATAACTTGATTATGATAGAAGACAGTGTTAAGTCAAAAAGACATGAGTCTTAAGACGAATCAAGGTCGGTAATTATTTTAATTAGATATAAATAAATACAAATGATAAAAGTTAAAATTTTATAGAATCTTATTAGCAATGTTCTAAATTTAACATTTATTATTGTGATGCAATCACTCTTAATTAGTTTCATATTTGTGGTAAAATAATTTAAATGACAAAACGGTGGAAAGAATAAAAGTGAGACAATATACTAATATCTATACTAATAATTTCATGCAATATAAAACTTACCGTAAGTTTACTTAAACTTAAAAATAAAAGTGACTTTAAAACAAGTACTTTTTATATAAACACTTTTTTAAGAAACAAATATGAATTGCTTCTTAAAATAAGCATAAAAGTATTTTTTTAAGCATAAGTAGTTTAAACAAACACACTCAAAAATAAATAAAAATGTTTATTTTAATAAATAAGTTTAAACAAATTGATCCAATTAAAAATTTAAAAATAGACCAAAATAATAATACTATTAAATCTAAAAGTTAAAATGTCACTAATTGGTTAAGTTTAAAAATTAAAAGATCAACAAATTATTAATTTTATAGACCAAATAAAAAATTCAATTTTTTGACATGTCAGGTGAATGACACGTGACACAACCCTCAGATGCTGTAAAAAAAAAAAAACTAATGATAAAACTAATTTTTCATACTTTTACAGATTTAAAAATAAAATTTTTATTTTTCAGTTTTGATATACTTAATTGTCCGTACCAACAAATTCAATGGATATTTATCCAAAATAATAAAAAAAAAAACAGTTGAATGCCTTTTTTGCTTTTTCTTTCATTTGGAAGAGGAAGTAGGGTCGAGAGGCACGTGGGGGAAACGAAAATCCTGTGCGAAAGGAGAGACTCATCACTTGTCCCGCCTTCGCATACTCACTCTCTGGATCACCAAGTTAACTCATTCACACAATTCTTTCTTTCTCTCACTATAAAACATTTGTCCTCAAACTTCGCTGCCATACTCACCTCTCTCTCCACCACCACCCACCATGGAGCTCCGCCGCCGCTCCTCCGCCGCGGCCAAAGCCTCCGACGCCCTCCCCCTCCCTCTCCACGTCACCAACGCCTTCTTCTTCACCCTTTTCTTCTCCCTCGCCTACTACCTCCTCCAGCGGTGGCGCGACAAGATCCGCTCCTCCTCCCCTCTCCACCTCCTCTCCCTCTCCGACATCGCCGCCATCTTCGCCCTCCTCGCCTCCGTCATCTACCTCCTTGGCTTCTTCGGCATCCACTTCGTTCAGTCCTTCGTTGCACGTCCCGCCGACGAAGAACCATCCCAATGCGCCTCCATTGACAGAGCCGACGAGGATATCGCCAACTCCATCATAGAAGGAGACGCACAGCCTTCTCCCTTGTGCAGGGTCGACAATGATATGAAGGGAAAGAAAGTCATACAGCGTCCTTTCGAATGTACCAAACCAATTCTTACCGAACTGATTTCGTCCATTGACAGAGTGGACAGTGATAATATCATTGCCGACCCTGTCATTAACGGAAAAGAAGCCGTGCAACCTTCTTTCCAATGTACGAAACCAATTCTCACCAAACTGATTTCGTCCGACGATGATATCATCATTGTCGACTCTGTCATAAACGGGACCGTCCCATCGTATTCTCTCGAATCGTGCCTGGGGGATTCCCGCCGGGCGGCAGCGATCCGGCGGGAGGTGGTGCAGAGAGAAACGGGGCGGTCGCTGGCGGGTCTACCCCTGGAGGATTTTGATTACGATGCAATTCTGGGGCAGTGCTGCGAGATGCCGGTGGGGTACGTGCAGCTTCCGGTGGGGGTGGCGGGGCCGCTGCTGCTGGACGGGGCGGAGTACACGGTGCCGATGGCGACGACGGAGGGGTGCCTCGTGGCGAGTACAAACAGAGGGTGCAAGGCGATTTACGCGTCCGGTGGGGCGAGCAGTGTGGTGTTCAGAGATGGGATGAGTAGAGCGCCGGTTGTGAGATTCGCGACCGTGACTAGGGCTGCGGAGTTGATGTTCTATTTGGAAGATCCTCTCAATTTTGATACCTTGGCGGTCGTTTTCAACAGGTCATTTTCCTAGTTTACTTCTACGATGGCTTTTGGATTGGTGGAGAAAAGGGGATTGTTGCTTTTAATGTTTTTTCTTAAACCATCTCTAATGTGGGTTAAAAGACACTATCTTGTTTAAGTGAGTTTCTTATATGATTAATAATCAGTTGTTTAATTTTATTTTTACTAATTAAACAATCATTTTTTTAATTATAAAATTTAATGTGGTTCAAATTAAATATTTATTCTAATAAATTTAATATTAGAATAAATTTTTATATAAAATTTTTAAATCTATACGACATTACAGAGGTCCCAAATTTTAGATAAACAATTATGCAAAGCATTGTACGTAAATGATCTTATTTGTTTATTTATTTATGATCTTGCTAATTAGTTACCTAAATGAGAAGTAAAAGGGAATTAATTTCATAAGTGGAATGATTCAACTTGATCCTAATAGTCAAAATTTAAAATGTTTTTGGAGTAATGGTTTACTTGGTGATGCATTTGATGTTGATGCATTTTTCAGATACAAGTTTCTTTTTCATTTTTTCTCGTTTTGGTGGATGGGTTGAGAAATTTATTGTTCCAAATTGGTCTCATTCTTGTTGTGTGTGTTAATTGTTGCCATGCTATGTTTAATGTTGATGGATTTATCTTAGTCAGGAACAAATTTCTGTATTTCCCTTTTTCTTTTTTGTACTTTGAATTATCAATAACGTGGTTGTTGTTATTTGAAAGTTGGATTTATGCATTTTTCATTTTATTTGGCGAGTTTCCATACTGCAGTTGAATGATTTTCTGGTCTGGGAAACTATTTTTGGTTTATGGGTTGAGAATTTTATTGCTGTCAATTTGTTTCTCTCTCTGTCTCTTTAAAACTTCTGTATCTTGATTTATGTCATTGCATCCCATGTGTTTGTTGAGTTTCGCTACGGCTGTAGTTCTTTGAAAAATTTGGATTTATTTCTTTAAATTGGGAAAGAATAAAAAGGAATAAAAAGCTAGAATCTGGATTTTTTAATTGTGCAAGGCAGAACCAATTTATTGCAGTTTTTACAATTTATGTTTGCAGGAGATTTCAATTTGTTCTAAAAATGATGATGTTTGTTTTTGGTGCTACAGGTCAAGTAGATTTGGCAGGCTTCAAAGCATTAAGTGCTCTATTGCAGGGAAGAATGTTTATATTAGATTTACCTGTAGCACAGGTGACGCCATGGGGATGAACATGGTTTCCAAAGGGGTCCAGAATGTTCTTGATTTCCTTCAAAGTGATTTCCCTGATATGGATGTTATTGGCATCTCTGGTAAATTTTTATGTCCTTTATCACTTTAGTGGGGCTCCAATAGTTCATTAATCAACTTGCATTAATGCCAAAGATATATGTCTGTCAGATGCTGATAAATAATTTTGTATATACTGTAGAAGATCTTTTTGTGTGTCTCCCTTTGATTTTACACTTCTTTTACATGAAAGTGGTCCTCCAATGCACCAAATTTATTTTCTTATTTATTTCGATCGGCAATAGCTTTGAAATTATTATATATATATATATATATATATATATATATATATATATATATATATATTTGTTTTTAAGATTATATTATTGTTGGTATATAGGGAGTCTAACTTAATTAGTTAAACAAATTATATGAGTATGATAAATCTTTTAATATCATGTTTAATTGTTAAGGATAAAAAAATTATACATTGTTTGTATGTTTTCAATTATTTGAATGACTGGCCTGTGTTATGCAAGGTTGTTATTCCACGTACCCATGTAGAATTTGTTTGGATTGTAGTTTGAGCTTGATTTTGTTTGCTCTGTCTTCATGTCGAAATCTGATAAGTCTTCATTTACTTTCTAGTTAGCTGATTTTCAGTAGTTCATTTTATATGTAATATATAATGTTATTTGTTAGAAAAGTTCAATTATTTCTATTTATTTTTATCTGTTTCATATACACATAATTAAAAAATATACCTAAAATTAAATAGGGCTATTTATTCCAATTTTGTGTTGACAGAACAATTTCCTAGTTAGAGTAGCCGCAATGAATCTGGTTGTTGTTTAACTTGTGAACCATGGATATGAACTGTCAATTTGATGTAAGATGTTGGAACTGTCACGTCACTCTCAGACAATATCACCTATTTATATCAATATCACGTTGGAAGGATTCCTCTGTGTAATCACTATTCTTTTCTCCATTAAATATTTGTCGGTGAAATTTAATATTTTTTTTTATTTTCGTTCAGTAATTTTTTTATTTTTAGTTATTATAAAATATATTTTTATTTTTTATTCTTAAAATTATTTAAATAATACTCTTGAATAAAAAAAGTATTATCTAAAATATTTTAAAAATAAAAAACAAAATAAAAACAATTTTTTATGAGAAAAATAAATAAATTATATCAAACAAAAATATATTTAAGCCTTCTTTTCTTTCATGAAGTCAAATTCAGATAGGTATTAGGTTTTCCCCTTTGCTTGCATTTGTTGAATGCCTCATGAACCAAGGATCACCGTTCAAAATCCCATTTCAGAAATTACACTGTTAAATAAATGTCATGTACTGAATAATAAAAGTTAACTGAGAATTAAAAGTAACTTTCAATTATAATGATTCCTTTTTTAAAAGTGTATATATATGGAAGTAGACCCTTTGAATAAATCTTTGTTGTTTTGATGCCTATTTTACATACAAGCTGGGATGCTGAAATTATATTTGCTGGGAAATTTGACTTGAAATGTGATGATTAATTGACCAATATGTATTGAATATTGATTCAATTCTTCAGGAAATTACTGTTCAGACAAGAAACCTGCTGCAGTAAATTGGATTGAGGGACGTGGGAAGTCAGTGGTTTGTGAAGCAATTATCAAAGATGATGTGGTGAAGAAGGTGCTGAAGACCAGTGTGGCTGCTTTGGTAGAGCTTAACATGCTCAAAAACCTTGCTGGTTCTGCTGTTGCTGGTGCTCTTGGTGGATTCAATGCTCATGCCAGCAACATTGTTTCTGCCATTTTTATAGCCACTGGTCAAGATCCAGCTCAGAATGTGGAGAGTTCTCATTGCATAACCATGATGGAAGCCGTGAATGATGGCAGAGACCTTCACATCTCAGTGACCATGCCTTCCATAGAGGTGATTTAGCACCCTGATAGATTTTTAGGTTTTACCTAAGGTCCTGTGCGGATAAAATAAAATGCATTGACTTTTTCTATAAGTTATAATCAACTTACGCAACTTAACTTTTGGAGAAATTAAATAAAAAGAGCTTCTAGAAAGAGTTAAGTGCGTAAGTTAATTTTAACTTATGTTAGAAGCTCAATTCATTTTACGTTCTCATTTTCTTCTATAAATACTTACAGAGATGTTTATCTAAACAGAGAACTTGGTTAATTTTCTAGTTCAATTGCTAAGCTTGTGTAACAATTGTGGTTCTCTCAGGTTGGTACAGTGGGGGGTGGAACACAACTACCATCTCAATCTGCTTGCTTGAATCTGCTCGGCGTAAAGGGTGCGAGCAAGGATTCACCGGGATCGAACTCGAGACTTTTGGCCACCATTGTTGCTGGATCTGTTCTAGCAGGGGAGCTGTCACTGATGTCTGCTATAGCTGCAGGGCAGCTAGTGAAGAGCCACATGAAATATAACAGATCAAGCAAAGATATGTCTAAAGTGTCATCATCCTGAGAAGGAAGGAGCATGTGGTTCCAGCCTTACTTGATGCCAAAAGCAGAGAAAAGCGTCGTTTTGATGGGTCAGGAATTTTGAGAGGGAAAAGGAAGACATCACTTTGCTGGCACCCCATGTGAGGTTTTTTGGCTTGTATTGATTGATGTCTGGGAATGTATCATTAGTTGTAATGTGCAAAAGCAGAGGTCTTCTTTATTGGTGACCCCCCTCTGGACCATTCATTCATTATACAAGTTTGGTAGCATAGATGGTGATCCATTGGTTGGATCTTAAGGTTCTCCGAAGCCTGAGATATTTTTTATGGGTTGTATTATAAATTCTAGGCTTAATTATTATTTCTCATTCAATTTGTGGTATGTATTTTTTTAGTTCTTAAGATTTAAAATTGTTTTTTTTTTTCTGAGCTTTGATAAATTATTATATGTAGTGTCTGATATGATAAATTGACACTTTGATTTGTAGTTGTCATAAATTAATTTTTATTTTTTAATTATTTGAATTTACATTTTAAAACTATTACAAAATACTGAAAAATCATCACAAAATACTAAAAATCATTATAAAGTATTAATTTAAATTTCAAGGACACCCCAAATTTAGGAACTAAAACAATAATTAAAAAATTTAGAAACTAAAACAATAATTAAAAACCCGAATTCTTTAGTACTTGTTCAGCATATGTACCATTTTCTCTAACACTTTTGTTCCTTTGTAGTCTAGAACCAATGAATTAAATTGGACCATCATCTCACCATGTGTTCCATATGATTTCCCAATTTTTTGGTGGATCTTACAGATATTGTACTCTTGTTTTCTATGCTTATTTTGATTTTTGCAGAAGCATTAATAATGGTTTTTATTTAGCATGCTTCATAAGTCTTTCTTTTTGTCCTTGGAATCATCTCATCTGCCTACCCTATTGCTGGCTGACATCGTGTTTCATTAACGCATTGTTTATTTGAGCATATATATATATATATATATATATATATATATATATATATATATATATATATATATATATATATATATATATATATTTTACTTATCTTTCCATTAATAAATTGTTCAATATGTCCTTTAAGTCATTCAAAATCTTACTTGATAAGCATCTCTCCACAAAGATGCCTTGGCCTAGGCATGTCTAGTACTTTTTGTGTTGTAGATTTGTTGGTTTCACAGTGTGAATAATGTCTTACTAAGTATAATTGAGGAAAATCTCATTCCTTTCAATGGTCATAAAACGGATGACTTTAGCATTAGGAAATACCAGCATAATACTAAAATCATTTTTGACACCTTTTATGTCATTGGCATTAAAATTCAACATATGACTTGGTGATGAAGTACTTAAGTGGAAGCTTAAGAGTTAATTATCTTAAATTCTTAAATTACTTGCAAGATCTCTTACCATGTGTTTAGATATGGGATTTAAAAATTTCTAGGAAATTCAAATACACATTTTGATTGTCTTGATTTAAATTCCTTTCATTTTGTAAATATTTTGTTTGGATGAGACAATTCAATTTCTTGTATTTTAATTTCCTTATTTGGATAAAGTAATTCAATTTTAATGAAATTCAAATTTTCATTTTTAAATATTTATTTAAAAATTAAAATTTCAATATTGAAAGAAAATAAATATGAGTCATTTTTTAAATAGTTAAATATTCAAAATAAATTTAATGCTATACAATATTTAATAATCAATTTTTTAATATTTAATAATTAAATAATCAAAATAATTTTAATGCTAAATAATTTTGAATCTTACACAATATTCTAGTAGTAACACACAAAAAAACTTGGATTAAATAATACTGCAAAATTAAAGATGAATGATGTGTAATTCCTTATTCTTGTTAAAAAAATTCAATTACCTAGTCTCGCAATAATTTTAAAAAACATATTAAAATTAAACAATTACGTAATTTAAAGACAATTATCTCCTACAAAATTCAAATATTTAAATTAATGATATAAGATGGAGGAATCTACACAAGAGGTTATGATCGGAGGGTAAGGCAAGATCCATGAGTCGTCAAGATTCACGAGACGTCATCATCATTATAAATTTCAAGTATTAAAAATATAATTATTTAGTGAAATTAATAGAATAATTTATGCTGATTGTAAAATTTTAATTGGTATGCCAACATGGACAAGGTTGAAAAAGCCCATTTACTCTATTTTATGACTAGTGGGCTTATTTACTTAAATAATATATATTTGGTTAAAATTAATACTTTTTAAATTGAATTAAAAACAATACTATATCCTCCTAGTATTTTATAAAGTAAGAATTAAAAAATACATAAAAAAGGAATCTTGAAAACACAATGCTTTCAATTCATTCTAGATTTAATAAATAGGAAGATTTGTAAGATAATGTTACTGAAAGATTTAATATTACTCTTTAAATCCATAGTTTATGAAACTGCTTACATCTTGTGGCACAATTAAACTTTTCTTCCACACACTATCTAGTTATCAAGAATGCTCAAGACTTGGGGAAGCTGCTGCTGGAAAATCCTATGATGAACCTGTTAATTCAAAGTTTTTGTTGTCTTCACTCTTCAGCATTCTTGTCATTGTCCCGAATGCATAATGTGATGCTTCGAGAGAAAATGTCCTCTTGAAAAATTCATATGAAGCAAAGAACAATGATCCTTGAGACATGTACATAATCAACCTTGAAATCAATCCCCTGATGATAGACATACAAAGCAAATCAAAAGACAAATATCAATGTGCAATTCACATTTGAATAGAGATTTCAAGACAGAATGTATAACAATTGCTCCTATAAAATATTTTCTTCTGATCTAAATGATAAAGGCAAGATTTAGACAATAATATCTGTATAGGCCTTTCAATCCTTCACTCTTACTAATTTTGTAAAGGGCATAGAGCACACTATCATATTGATTTGTAGACCTAGGAATCTGCAATGCACTCACTTCCATCAGAACCATGAATTAAGTAAACTGGCATACTTCAACAAAAAAAAAAAAAGAGGATAAAATATGTATTGTATTCTTTAAAATAACATTTGAAAATAACATACTGAAATTATAATATGATTGAGGATAACAAGATAAACGATATTAAACGTCATAGTTTAATAAAGAAAAGTTTTAGAAACCTAGTGTTAAGAAAGGTTGTCTTCAACATCTAATTAGATGGCTGCACCAGTAGTAGCAATAAGAATTTATACAATTGAAGGGCATGATAATTAAATACATGTGTCTGTAATCTAGTCTTGATCACATCAAAAGGAGTCGTGAATAAAGCAGCCATAGATCCAGCTAATCCTCCACACACTGCCTATAGAAATTTGTAAAATCATCCCAGTTACATTCATTGCAATGAGACAAAAAAATGATGGTTAAGAGCAAGGAACAAACATTAACTCACAGTCTGAAACGTGTTGGGTTGAATACTAGATGGCATCACTTGCTTCAAGCTTTCATATGTGTAAAACTATAGTTGGTCACAACAAACAACATTAAATAAAACCTTAGTTTTTGAAGAACTTAGAAAGGCAATCATAGAAGACTAGTCTAAGTAATATTAATAGGGGGATTGAGAAGAAAACAACAATAATCAAAACAAGCTTGCTCTCAGAGTAAGAAATTAAAATCCTCATGGGAATCATGAATCTTTAGTAGCAGGGTCAAACTTTGCATGCAACAAGGAAAATAATGAATTTTCTGCATGACTGCATGAGGGATTGTTGGACACACTACCAAAAACTCGTGCAACCCCCCTAGTGATGACAAAATCTGTCTGTATCAGCTACTAATAAATATGCATTCAATATTAAAACACCTACTGACCTTGATAATTGAATGTGGAACATTCCGGAATAGTACAGATCCCCAATGTCTGGTTTTACAAACTCAAGGACATGGGAAAAACAAGAAAGCAAACCCCAACAACTCATTCCAGGAAGAAAAAGCAACCTTCACCAGCCTCAACCCCAAAAGCATCAAAAGCAAAGCAACCACACCAATACAATCTCATAAAGTCTTACTATTTCACAAGGGAGCTTACCCCAAATGATAGAATCTACTCCTCATCAACACCAAAAAATAACCAAAATGCCAAATACACCAGTTCCCTTGAACCCCCCCAGAAAATCATGCAGTTCGAGAAATTCAAACAGATTTGTTTCTCTATTTCTATTTGATGCATATTCACAAACATGTGGTGCTCACAACCTATCTCAACTCCAAACCGATCCAATTCCACACCCACCAACATATCAAAATCATTGAAACAAAATAAATGAAATAAAAAAATGAAACATAAATCTATAAAATCAAGCGACCCTTGTAGCTACAAAAATGAAACCAAAATCAAACAAACATAAACTTGAGAAAAGAAAAAAAACAGAGATGAGCGAGCAAGAGAGAAACCTACTAGTGAGAGGAAGAAAAGCTACAGAGAGGTGGTAGCTTGTGACGCTACTCAGAGGGAAAGAGAGAGCTACGCGTGTGCGCTGAGAGGGAGAGAGAGCTGGTGATGTGCTGAGAGGGAGAGAGCGCTATGGAGAGTGTGTTTCTAAAGATTGAGGAATTTTAATTCCTTTATTTTTTGTGAGAATTTAAAATTCTATCAAGTTAGTAGATTAAAATGCTTTACAAACATGATAACATTTTACTTACTTTTAAAATGTCCTATCCAAACAAATTACATTATAGGAAGACATTTTAATATCCTGTTGAAATACTTTACCTTGTTTAATTTCTCTATCCAAACACATAGTTAATATTCAATACATTGGTCATTTTGATTTCATCATCAATTAGCCTTGGTTAACACATGTTGAAGAATATTCCTATGTTGAAGAATATTCTAAGTCCAAAACGTGATGCCTTAGTTGATTTACAAAATATTGTATTAATGAGTAATTATGGTGTTAATTAGGATGGTTTAGGTGCTAATGACAAACTAAGTCTAGGCTTGTCCTTCTAATCTAGAATTAGTGTGATTAAATTATAGATTAGTGATTCTAAACACGGTTAGACACTACTGGAAAAAGATGATTCTAACCGTCTTTGTAGCCAACAATTGTGGAAAGTAAAAAACTTTCTACGACGGTTCTTAAAAAACCGTTTTAAAAAAGTTATACATTCTAAGATTATTATAAGGAAAATAACCGTCTTGAAATAACTACTTTTTAAAATGATTTGTCAAATAATCATCTTAGAATATAATTTTTTTATAAAAAAATAAATTTAGGATTCTAAGACGATTTTTCTAAAAATCGTCTTAGAATATTTTTTTATATAAAATAAATTAAAAATCTAAACAACATATTCATTTGTTTCTTTTTACTTCATAAATTATTTTATAAAACAATTTACTTTAAAACTATAATTAATTCATTATAAGACATTATAATTAAGATATAGATATAGAACAACATGAACTAATAAAATTGAATTTCAATAACAAAGAACACATTTGACTATATCTTAATTGTTATTTTCATTTATTAGTTAACATAACATAATTGTTGACATAAAACAAAAAATATTGACAGAAGTATAATAAACCATAAGCCGAATAGTTAAAGGAAAAATACAGGACATAAATATAAAGATAATAAGTTCACATTATTCAAAATACTATTGCCATAAAGATAATAAAAAGGAAAGAGGGTATAATAAAATGACACTAGGATTCTCACATGTGTTGCTTCCAACACTCTACACGATATAGCTTCCCATCCCTTACACCATTTTTAATCCATGTTTTTTTTCTTTCCCTGAAGCTTTAGAAAATATATCTTGATATATAGATATGACACAATAGTAACAAACACAGAAGCTGCAACAAAAGTCCAAATGAAAGATACAAAATCCATTAGTAGTTCAAATTTAAATGTTTGTCAAATTTACATGGGTAATGCAGTTCAAATTTGAACCGTAGGTAATCTAATTGCAGATAATTAGTAGTTCATAATTGTTATTGTTTTCAAAAATTGAAATTAAAGAGTATGTAACTACACAGTACATTAATATCAGTTTAAAAGTAAAATGAATCAAATAACAACTTTAGTATGCAGTGTAATATAAATAAATGTATTATGTAGAATTTATTCAAGTAGATCGAGCAACTTGGAAGAAAACATAAGAAATTTAAATTCCTTCAAGAATATCTACGTAATTTTACTTTATTTTTGTTCTTTTCTCATAATATGGATTTCTTTAATTATGCCGCATGAAACAAATTCTAATAAACTACCCTTTTCAATAAACTGCTCTACTTCAATTTTATTTTATAAAAATCATGTTAAGTAAAAGCATCAATAAAATCATTTTTAGTTTTTTTTTTTCTCATGCATCCTCAAAATATATAACAGTCTTAAAAAATATAGTCGCATCATAAGCTTCTACATGTATATTTTCAAGGAGATTAACTGCAAAAATGTATATATGCAAAAGGGTGATTAATTGAACAATGTATTGGCATTGCTCTTCGGTATAAATAGTTAATTATTTTATACAAAAAAAAAAATGATGCCAATATTGGCAGTATTGTAGTGCCAGTACCAGATTAGAACATTAATCATTAATCATCCATCACAACCAATGAGAACAACAAGAATAAGAATAAAAGCACAAGGAAATAGGAAATAACAACAATTAGAATATTTGAACATTCCTTACCTTTTTATAATCAGAGAACGATAGGGATGCATCTTTGCAAGGTTGAGAAAATTTCCAAGCACATTGTTCCCATATGCGTGCAGTGCATCTGCTTAATAGCTGAAAACCTTCAACAATCATAGTTCCATAGATACATTTATGGAATAGGTATATGTAATTTCAGAAATACATTTCTGAAAAGTAAAAGAGGTGTACTTCAAGAAAAAGGATATAATGGGTAATTGAGAGTTACAAGGGGGGTATGGGGTGTACTTATAACAAAAGAGGTGTATAGCAAGTGCCTTTCTTTCCCATCACGTTGGGCTGGCTCCCCCAAATAGTATGCTCCAACTTTGACACCAACCCAACGGTCTTAGAAGTTTCCTATATCTATAGGGAAATTTCATGCTCTGTATTATGAAGTTTCTTGGATGCAATTAATAATAGAGAAGTGGAACTAATGTCTAAATGTGGCAGACTTAAAATAATAGAAAAGAATACAGATACTTATTAACTTTGAAATTTGGGTGTGGTTTAGAAATTTGGGCGCAGTAAACATGTGGAATTTTTCCTTTTCCTGCACTCAATATTCTGAACCGAGAAAAAGATTGAAGAGTGTTTTGGAAAACAAAAATAGCTTGATCTCTGTCCTTGTGAGTTTGGGTGAGTTGCTGTAAGCATGAGTATGGACCACGTTTAGGACCTGGCCTTGGAGCATACACAAACTAAAAAATGGTTTAAAAGAATAAAAATGTGAATAGTAATTTATATATTGTAATATATTTATTTATTATAAATTTTAATACAACTTACATACTCAAAATGTTTTTTTATTATAAATTTAAATTTTATAAAAAAAACATTTAATTTGTTTTATAGAATGCATAGATTAAAAATTAGTTTCATTAGAATTTGGAACCTAAAAATATCTTAAGCAGTAGGATGATTGCACGCGGCATCTTATAGGTATTCTTACATGCTTTAGAAATTCAAAGTTCATTAGTTCATCCCAGGGCAGATCTAGAAATGGAGGAATGACTGCTTCATTCTGTAAATAATGATAAAAAGATACACAGATTTGAACTTGTTGACGGTAGAGAAAAAATTCAAGGCAAAAAATAAAATTACAGGTAATCTAATAATAACATCATTTCATTAACCAGTACATATAATGTTATCAATAAGCATATATACAGCGGTACCTTAAATATATTGATTAGTCTGTTGATTTTCACCCTCTTGTACAAAGACTCGTTGTCTTTCTCTGAAGATGCCACTAGGACAACAAGAACAGGCAAAACACGCAAAAGAACATGGCGCTCTGGAAAGAGAAGTGCAAAGTCCAATTCTAAAGACTCTACAACAAAGAATTAATCTTATACTAATTTTTAGCATTTGTCTAACAGTGTAACCAATAACATTTGTCTAATAAAGTTATTTTTTACAACGTATGTACAATCTAAGATGGTTATGCATAACCGTCTTAGAATGTTATGTGATGATAATTTTGTAAATATATGGTTGTTCCACAAAGATAATTTTACGAAAATCGTTTTAGAATAAACTGTTCTACGTCGGTTTCGTAAAAACCGTCTTAGAATAGTTAGTGCTTTTATTTGTAAACTCTTTGTCTCCCCTCTCGTTTTTCTGAGTGTCTCCCTCTCTTCTTGTTCCTTAATCTTCCTCTCACTCTCTAACTTTCTCGTCTCTCACTCTCCACCGCCAGTGCCATTGCCACTGCCACCGCCACCGCCTCATGTTCAACCTCAACCTCAACCATAGTCTCAGCAAAAACAACAACCATAATAGTAGACGCAGCAAGGGATGGTTCCGTCACAGGCGTCATCGTTGTTTCAGATACCGTCTTTGCATGTGCCGTTGGGGTGTTTGAATTCGTTGTTGGCATCCTACCCTTTGCTGTCACGGGGGCTTTTATTTTCCCCCACCTCCTGTCAATTAGGGTTTCCACAGCTTTCGCTTTTGCCCACCGTGTCGCTTTTGCTTCCGCTTTCGCAACAGCAGAAAAGGTTTTGTAAATTCTTTTTGAAAAATTAGTCTTCTCATTTTTATATTTCTTCTCTTGCTCATAATCGTTGGGTGGATATATGGTTCTTTCATATCACATGATTGTGTAAGAAACTAAGGATTGTGTGTGTTGTCTTTACCTTATGATGTTTCACTTGCTACGCCTACCAATAATATGGTTACTAAATTTAAGTTATTATTGGGATTAAAATGTTAGCACTTATCTTTCAATTATAATAGTTTTCTTATAAACTACCCTTAATTCTAGTTGTTATATATATATTGTACATTTACTAATGTTTTTGTTTAAATATTAAAGATTTATCCATGATTTTGTAGGTTTTGATGGTTGTTTGTTAGATTCAGAAACAAAGTAAAAAGGAATGACAAAATTGTCATTTTCCCATAATTTCAGACATCCATTCACCTAGGCTAGCAACCAACTTGCCTGAGCTAATCAGATTTCTTCAGCCATAAGCAACACACTCGCCTGGGCGAGCTATAGCTTGCCTAGGCGAGTCTGTGCCTTCAAGGTTAACAACAAATTTGCCTGGGCGAGTTTAGCTCGCCTGGGCGAATTTGTCTGCACCTTTTGGCTATTTTCTATAAATAGCCATGTTTAGGAAGTTAAAAATGACATCCAAAAGTAGAGAGAAAACGTGAGAAGCTCAGGAAGTGCAAAAGAAAGTGGAAGGTGGAGCCCGAACACTGCAGAGTTGTGACCGTGGATCACAACCTTATGTATCTCTTTTGAAATTATATATGTATGAATCTTTTCTACCCATTATGGGTGATTTCATTTTGTTCGTAATGCTTGATTCTATTTGATCACTAGTTTCATGAAATTGGATTTTAAGTTTGATTGGAAAGTACTCTTAGAATTTGAACTGAATGATTTTACTCTTTATATTAAGTTGCTAGGAATAGAGCATAACGTTTTGATTGCAAATAGTATGAGATTATGATTCTAATGTTGGGATATTGACTTCATATGCGAGGGATCAATATTTGGTAAATATTCTTTGGATTCTCGAGTGTGAGGAATCGACTCGATGTAACTTAATGTGTGCATCAATAATGTTAGAAAATGTTTTATATATGTTAATCTTATTAGGATAATGAGGGTATTCTCATACCCTAATTTCGTCCGGGGATGATTGTTTGTCAACATGTGTATTTTCGCCGGCCGAGTTGAGTTGCTTAACACCAATTGCTGCGCAATCCATAGGGTTTTGTGACGTTTCAGAAGGAAATGAGCAAAATACTCAAAATGGGGGCCAAATGGTCAATTTGGGGGCATTCCTTAGCCCCTGGGCCCCCCTAGGCCCATTAGAAAGCTTCAAGATGAAGCAACCAGCTCGCTTGGGCGAGTTGTGTTGCAACCTCCTCCCCCTATTTTGCTATAAATAGGCGTGGGGGGTTGAGGGGAAGGGGTTCAACATCCTTAATAAGCATATTTCACTAAAATTAGTGAGAAGAAGGAGAAAAAAAGAAGAAAAATCAAGGCCAAGGTGCTTCCGTAACGCTTCCATGACGTTTCCGTGATCGATTCCATGAACATTTGATGTAGCTCCTATGTGGAGCTTGTAGGCCTTGGATCTTCTTCATCAGTGGAGTCCTTTGTGTAACGACCCGTCTCGTCGCTACGATATCACCACTCTAATAACTGGAAAATTAAATTCTTTTTCTTTCTTTTATGAAAACTCCATTATTTTGCTTATGAAAATCATATTAAATATATATATATATATATATATATATATATATATATATATATATATATGTCCCCAAACACGCACCAATGTTTAACCGAATACATGAATATTAATATAGTAGTTCAATACACTTCATACACATAATGAAGATTAAACCAGTTCATAGATATAATTAAATCTGAGATTTACATCCTTAATCCAACAAAAGAAATCATGAACCACTATGGAGGAGTTGATTAACAAAACACAACTTTCTCCCCAAAATATTCCCAACGTCATCACGTCGGCTTGGTGGCTCCTCAACAAAATTTCATTCCTGCACCCTACTGCTGTCATTCTGCTTCCACGAACAAGGTTCGTGATCATCATAGGTATCAACCACAGATACAAAATTGCAAGGGTGAGTTCATTATAACAAGAACCAATGTTAAATCCAAATAATCATAATTAGCAAGAAAACATAAGCAAACATCATGAGCTTACACAACAATCATTATTTAACACTCACATCCAACAATTGTTCATTGTCCACATTCAATAATTACTCATCATCCATATTCAACAATCACTCATCATCCATCCATGGATCCAATCAAGACTGCACAGAATGATGCATGCAGCTGACCTCAACTCTCAGATGCAATGCGGTACGTACCGTATCCAATACCAAGGAAATAACCATAAGCATGTCCATAGGACACCTCACTTAGGAAACCATGCAGTATTTGTCGAGGTCACCCAGTCGTGCACCGTAACTTCCCCTCTAGGTGATCAACTTGGGGCCACAAGGAGTTCCCTACCAGGTAACATACCCCCTAGTACAAAGTACATACTGCCACAGTTTATACTATTTCCCGTGTCATATGAGGTATGAAACATGGGCACCCCCTCCATGAACATACACTACATACGACGTATGAACGTGGCCAAAAGCAAGTGCCAAAGACCATGGACCAATTAAAACGCCTAAGCATCCCCGCAGCGAATGCTCAGATTCTTTAACCACGCTTGTCCCCCATGAATGGGCCATCCGACAAGGTCAGTGCACTCCGCCCCCCACGAACATACACAACATGCACTTGTCAATGCATTTCCAACATCATCAACATTCCATTTCAATGACATCACCAATAACCACAACAACCTCATTCCATATTAACATAACCATCAATAATAACATCAATTCATGTTGACATGATCACCATTAACAACGTCATCTCAAATCAATATCATCGTAAATATCAATATCACCACATCTCAATTAAAGTCACCAATAGCAACATCAATAATGAGTCGCATTCTGCATGTAAATATATTTTCCATGCCTGAGGCTCACACTCCCCAGGTCTTCAAACAACACAAGTTTAATAAACAATAATGCTATTCATCAACAATAGATATATCACATCCCATTCGTTAAAAACATAGTTTTCTTGAAAGAAAATCAGCATGCAATAGGGACAGACAGATATTCTCATAGCTAGGTTCCCTGACCCTAACCATGGTGTCAAAACGGTAAATTTTATAATAACTCCCCTCACCTATCGTGAGCTCTCTGTCAGTTCCTCTTTGCGTCACTTAGAGGTCTCTCTCTTGTTCGCGCTTGTCGGTCCAACACAAGTCTCTATTACGCAAAAATGAAAGGAATTTAGTATGGATTTCAAAAACAAGGTCAAAGGTAACATTCAGGGTCAAATACCACTGTCAAAACATAAAGGGCTGAGGGGTGTTTCGGATTCTACAAATTGAAACATCATTTTGAAATTTTGATCACGCCAATGTGACCGGGGTTCAGTGAATGCCGAAAAACAACCTCAAGGTTATAAAAAGATAACTTTTACAATGTCTCATTCTCTAGGGTTTTTCAAAGGAAGTGTAAAAACACCCTATTACAGTACCCAACACATAAGAGACACTAAGAGGAACTAAAACTAGTTAGGAGAAGGCTTAGAAGTCAAGATTACCTCAGAGAAACTTTAAAATTGAGGATTGAGGGGTTTTCTCCATCGAATCTTCGAGAAGGATTCTGAGGATTCCGCTCCGATTAAAGTGTTCCTCTTGGTGTGGGGATCCAATGGCAAGCAACGGCGGCTCACGGTGGCCACCGGTGGTGGAAAATAAGGTTTTAGGGTTTGGGAGACGTTTTTGGAGGAAGAGGAGAGTGAAAATCATGTTTTTCACGCTAAGGACGTATTTATAACTTGCAACTTTTGCTTAGCGGGCCTGTCTCGCTAAGTCGAAGTCCACTTCTTGCGCTTAGCGCAAAGATTTAGGCTTAGTGCAGCCCCCTCTGCACTAGGGCTCGCTTAGCGGACCCTTTGGGTGCTCAGCGCATTTCCTCTCGGTTGGGATTGGGCTTAGCACAGCTTTGGGCCGTTCAGCACAATTCCCCTCGGTTGGAGATCAAAAGTTAGTATTTTCAAGATCCCAATGATCTGAATGTAGAAACATATCTTAGGGATATCTAGACAAAATTTGAAGACGATCCAATGGTTAACAAATTTGGTATCACGATTTCATTGAACTAGGTTTTGGTAAAATCTAAAATCTCATACTTTCAACATAGCTCAACAAAACTCCACATAATTCAACATCCATATCAAGAAATTCACACATGACTAGTTCAAGGCATACTTCAACTCATTCAAGTCTATCAAATAGTCAAACAACACAATAAATACAATTAAACATCGATTTATAACTTATAATATCCCAGGGTGTTACACTTTGCTTCTTGAAGATCATGGCAGTGAAATGGGGAAGGAAGAAAGATGATTGGAGATGCTACTTCAAGGAGAAGATGAGTCAAGAAAAAGCTCACCACCATAGGAAGCCATTGATAAGAGCTTGAAGGT
This sequence comes from Glycine max, assembly GCF_000004515.6. Lineage (NCBI taxonomy): Eukaryota > Viridiplantae > Streptophyta > Magnoliopsida > Fabales > Fabaceae > Glycine > Glycine max. The sequence continues at coordinate 14,238,753 of NC_038256.2, forward strand.
ACGAGAAGATGAGAGGAGGGAAAGGGAGAGAAGGGACATGAAATTTTTTGCCTCAAATGAGGTCTAAACTTTGAAGTGTAATGCTCAAATGATCAAAGTTCCAAAAAATTCACTCACATGACCTCTATTTATTGCCTAAGTGTCACACAAAATTGGAGGAAAATTTGAATTTCTATTCAAATTTCACTTGAATTTGAAATTGAATTTGTGGAGGCAAATTTTGGAGCCAAAATTTCACTAATTATGATTAGTGAATTTTAGTTATGGTTCAGCCCACTAATCCAAGATCAAGTCCAAGATTCTCCACTAAGTGTGCTTAGGTGTCATGAGGCATGTAAAGCATGAAAGACATGTACAAAGTGTGACTATATGATGTGGCAATGGGGTGTAGTAAGCAAATGCTCACCTCCCCCTCTAAAATTTAATTGGATTGGGCTTCTCCCTATTCAATTAAATTTATTTCTCAACACACACATCAAATATTCACTTAATGCATGTGAAATTATAAAACTACCCCTAATACAAAAACTAGTCTAGGTGCCCTAAAATACAAGGGCTAAAAAAATCTTACATTTCTAAGGTACCCTACCTACATTATGGAGCCCTAAATACAAGGACCAAAAATAATGAAATCCTAATCTAATATGTACAAAGATAAGTGGGCTCATACTTAGCCCATGGGCCCAAAATCTACCCTAAGGCTCATGAGAACCCTAGGGCCTTCTCTTGCCTCTCTAGCCCAATCTTCTTGAAGTCTTCTATCCAATGCCCTTAGGGGATAGGATTGCATCATTCCCCCCCCCCTTGAAAAGGATTTGACCTCAAATCCAGAGGTTCTTGAAACTCAGGGATTCTTTCCTCAACACTTGTAAAAAGAATAAAAACATATGTATTAGTGGTGTTGGGTATGTTAGAGTAGTGTAAGGACTGAAAACCCTTTTCCTGGTCATCTTCCCATGAGAGAACATGGTTCCTCACTAACTCAATGAGTAGTGCTACAAGTATAGAAAAATATGGGACAAACATTTGGTAAAGGTTTGTTAAGTCATTGAAGCCCTAAATTTCCCTTATACTTGGTGGAGTGGGCCACTTAGGAATGACCTTTATTCTCTTGGGGTCCGTGGGAACCCCTTGATCACTATTTAAAAAGTTAAGGAAAGTAATGGAATAAAACATACCTTTTTCTTTATTTTCATGTTAATTATTCCTACAAAAAATTATGACAAATCTAAGGTGTCCCATATGAGCACCTAGTTTTGTATTGAAACCAAAAATAAGAACAAACCTACCTAATAAGTCCCTATCTACACAAATCTTGAAGATGTTGGGCACATGAGTGATTTTACAAAAGAGGGTTGCACCATTCAACACATTCATCATATCACCTATTTTAGGGATTTGATGCCTAATAATACCTATTTTTGGCACCAACAAAGCACAAGGATTTAAGCTCTTACGAACCAAACCCTCATTCAACAACTCCTTTACTTGAGGAATAATATCAAGCCCAAGAGGTGTGGCAGTGCTAACAAGTGTTTTTTTTTTTTTTTACAAAGGAGAAGATGTAGAGGTTGTCTAAGAGGGGAAAATTCTTTAATATTTGTCTTTATTGCAAAATGACTTTCCTTCTTACCTAACCTCTTGAAGGAGACACTTACCTCCTTACACTCTTCCCTAACATTAAAGGTTGTCCTTCTTCTTGAGGGTAGATTTCTTCGCTAGATCCTTCTCCTTTTGCTTCTTCACTTTCACTAGAGAAGGTGAAGTAGTAGCCTCATATTGGCTACTATAAATGTCTTGGCCCCTCATATCATAGTTTTCTTGGTGGGGCATTGAGAAGTAATGTGTCCTCTTCCAAGACATTTAAAGCACTTTATAGAGCTAGTCTTCTCTTGCATACTAGCCTTAGGGGGATACTTTTCTATTGTCTTCCCCTTATCATCTTTGGGCTTACAAGGTGCCGCCCCTAAGATGCCTAGATTTGGTCTTTCTTTGGATAAGAGTGAGAGCCATAAGATTTTGAAGTAGACTTTATTTTAAATTGTTGCTCTACCCTTATTTCCCAATCGAAGTAAGCCTCTACATTGTCCTTCCCATGGAAGTATGGGAGGTTAATGTTAGCCTCTTGAGGCTTTCTTTCCTTTTTTCTCCTATAGGAGTGAGGTCTAAGATGTGACCTATGCCTTCCTTCATAATAGTCACGAAGTTCTTCACTTAGGGTCTTACAAGAGTCATGACTACTATAGGTGGCATGTTTTTCTTTTCTTAACTCTTTTAGTATTTTCCTTCTTTCTTCTTCCCTTATTTTCTCTCTTTCATCTTGATTTATTTCTTCCACTTTTTTTTTTCCTTTTTCTTTTCTCTCTTGTTTTTCTTTCCACAACTTAAGGGATCTCAACTCATCTAATATCTTATACAAGGGGTCCTTAGGAGTAGAACCTTCACCATTAACACTAGATGAAGAATACTCATGTTGGTTCCTAAGTTGTGGTTCTTTCTTGTTGGGGGTTTGAAAACAAAAGGTAAAAGAAACTATGGTTGAAACTAGCCAAAATAAACACTAAAAGAGGTGTGAAAGATAAGGTAAAAAATAATTGGTAAAAGGCAAGCTATCTAGGCGGTTTGACAATTGAAGGTAAAGGAAATAAGCTATGAAAGTAAGCAAGAAATGTAAACTAGGTGAATCCTAAGAGTGTTTGGATGACCACATTTAAGGTTCCCAAAAAAACACTCACTATCCTAAGGGAAAATTGCCTAAAATTATTACAGAGAAATGGAAGTAGGGTGACCTATTGGAGGCTCCCAACTTACTTCCAATGAAAGACCTTTTTGTTACAAAATTTGAAAGCAATGAAGGTAAGTAAATTGTCAATTACAAAATTACAAAAAGGTCCTCAATTTCGGTGGTTGTTCTCTCTTTGGTGATTCACTTAATTTGGAGTGCTTCTTAGTCCAATAGTTCTTAAAGTGGTTGGCCGCTTGCTTCTTGACTCAAATTCTTAAAGGGATGGCACCAATCCTCCTTTGTAATTCCTTATATGGCAACTCACAAACAAGGAAACAAAGAGACAAGCAATAACCAAATACCAAAAAAATGAAATGAAAGATAAACCAATATAGTTTTATCAAGACAAATTTTCAAGGATTTTTCAACAATTAAAGCAATGACAAGCACATAAAAGCAAGCTAGGACTTAGAGAAACCTAGAATGGCTCTAGAGTAGAGTCGAAAAAATAAAATAAAAAGACTTAAGAAACCTCTAGTTTTGGCACTTGTTTTCACACTAATTTTCAATTGAAATTTCAAAACTAAGATTGGTATAAAATAGGCACCAATTATAGAATAAATTTCGAGCCAAAACAACAAGCACACTTCCCTTTCACTTTTTTTTTTCCTGGACACTGCTTTTTCTGCCAAATTGTGTGATTTTTAGTATTTTTTTCCTTTTATCCAAATCACTTTGTTATTTATTTTTTAATTTTTTTCCAGATGTCTTGAAAATTTAGTAAAAATTTCAGCTCAAAATTCATAGTGACCAATTCTTAGTAATTTTTACAAGTTCGTATGTTCAAGCTGCCAGCACCAGCGATTTCAACCTAGAAATCAAAAGTAGTGTTTATGTTGCTTAAGGGTTGGATAGTTACAATTTGTGTTTGCTTATGCTCAATTATCTTGAATAACACAAATCAAGAGAGCTTAAGACTTATTTTGATTCACAAATCCAGCCACAACTCAGCACCACAACTCAACTTTTTCAAAGGCATCATGTAGGAAACTTAGAAAACAAAAAAAAGTTCAACAACAAGACTACTTCTAGGAATTGATTTAGAACATGTTGTGAACTAAATAACATGCATGAATTAGACTCAAAATTCAAAAAATAGGCTAATAATGACAAGAATACATGAAAAAATGTATCTATAATTCAATCAACAAAATAAAAATTCAACACAAACTTAGAACATAATGTGATAATTATTATGACTAAACATGACTCTAAGACAATATGAATTAAGTTATTTACACTTAGATTTTTGTGTTGTTTTTTCTAATCAATATTTTGTAAGAAAATTTAGATGTAAAGGTTCAGCACAAGAAGATTATGACTAAAAAATGATAGAACCTAAAATCAACACAAAAACATGATTCAAGAGTAGATCTATAAAATTTGAACCATAGAAATGCAAGAACAAGTATAGATCTAAGATTTAATCGGTTTATTTTTCGAATATACTATAAACAGCACCAAACCACAAGACAATGGAGGATATACATGGAGAATAAGATGAAGAAAAAGGAATTGAAGTGAATTCACCGAACAAAAAGATAGATGAAGTAAAAGAACATCACCTAGACAAAGATGTTCTTGATACCACTTGACGTAGCTCCATGTGGACCTTGTAGGCCTTGGATCTTCTTCATCGATGGAGTCCTTTGATTCTTGAAGATAAATGGCAGAAGAATGGAGAAGGAAGAAAGATGATTGGAGATGCCACTTCAAGGAGAAGATGAGTCAAGAAGAAGCTCACCACCATAGGAAGCCATGGATAAGAGTTTGAAGGAAGAAGAAGATGAGTGGAGGGAGAGGAAGAGAAGGAGCACAAAATTTTGTGCCTCAATTGAGGTCTGAACTTTGAAGTGTAATTCTCAAATGATCAAAGTTCCAAAAAATGCACACACATGGCCTCTTTTTATAGCCTAAGTGTCACACAAAATTGGAAGGAAATTTGAATTTCTATTCAAATTTCACTTGAATTTGAAAGTGAATTTGTGAAGGCAAATTTTGGAGCCAAAATTTCACTAATTATGATTAGTGAATTTTAGTTATGATTCAGCCCACTAATCCAAGATCAAGTCCAAGATTCTCCTTACCGTGACTGTCTCTTTTGTTTGTTTCCCTTTGATGCTTTTTAGTGTAATTGCTTATTTAATGTATGCATTGATAAATATTTGTTCATTTGATGCACACACAACACCTACACTTTTTTGCACACATTGTGAGTTGTTAAGGGCCCTATACCCGGGTCCATGGGAACATAGGAAGTGGAGGTGAATCTGTGGTCATGCTATGTCTTCGACTTGCTTGATGACAGTGAAACCTCATCTAGAGTTTTTCTCTTTGATGATACATTGTCATTGGTAGATGTTAGTCGTCTTATACGACTAACTTTTATATAGAAAACTTTTATAAAATGTATATAAATCTCCCAATTTATGGTTATTTTTGGTAGGATTGTAAATATTTCTAGTTTAGTTTTCATATGTGCTCAGTAAAAGCCTTCCTTATGAATTTAATGTAAATTTCACCTCAATTTTAGGTAAAATGGAGAAAATTATGAATGTGCAAAAGTTGCTATCTCGCTAAGCCTGAACCATGCGCTTAGCGAGACCAAACCGCTAAGCGAGACAACAGTGGCTTAACAACTGAGGATAAGCTTGAGGAGTGTCTCTTGTTGAACTTAGCTTAATTGAACAACTTTATGATCACAACATAATAAAAACTAAATTACCGCACTCCGTGTCTAGACATACGACAACCTAATCCTGGTTTATCAAGTTCTAAGGAGACAATACATCTTTCAATGCTAAAGCCCCTAACAGTACACACATATGGGTGATCAAGCCACAAGCATGCAATAATAAAGTACTGATAGAAACAATGAACACATAAAAACAACCTTAATTAGATAGGGAAAAATTTTACATCAATTACTCAGCTAGAATCTCCAACTGAGGGTTTAGCCTTCCATAGCAAGGAAGCTCCTTTTACAATGAAGAAGAGGAATTAAGAGAAATTGCTTGCTTACAAAGGAGTGGGGATGTCTCCTCCACCTCTAAGAATCTCACAATCACTCAAAAACTCACAAATCTTCCTAAAAGATCAAAACTTGGCTCCTTTTGCTTTATTCTTTGCCTATGTGGATTTCACTCTTCAAGCTCTGACAGCTATTCAGCGCTCTCTTCCAGACCTCTCTTCATTCTTCGCAAGTAGGGCTTAAAAAAGGGCTTCCTGTCCGCGAAGACGCACTTAGCGCCATTCTTGTACTAAGCGCAAGTAAGTGAGATTTGGCTTAGTGCCAATCTCGCGCTTAGTGTAGAAGAGACAACCATCTCGCTTAGCGAGCTGCATACGCGTTGGGCGCGAATTGAGGATAAGCCTGAAGAGAGTTCTTCAGCCTTATCCTCAGTTGCTAAGCCACTGCCGTCTCGCTTAGCGGTTTGGTCTCGCTAAGCGCATGGTTCAAGCTTAGCGAGACAACAACTTTTGCACCTTCATAATTTTCTCCTTTTTACCTGAAATTGAGGTGAAATTTACATTAAATTCATAAGGAAGGCTTCTACCGAGCACATATGAAAACTAAACTAGAAATATTTACAATCCTACCAAAAATAACCATAAATTTGGAGATTTATATACATTTTGTAAAAGTTTTCTATACAAAAGTTAGTTGTATAAGACGACTAACAAACTTCCCCAAATTTACAGTTTTGCTTGTCCTCAAGCAAAGAAAGAATAGCTCACTTGTCCTCAAGTGACAAAATCACAGTGGTTATTCACAAGGTGTTTGCTCCAAAGAATTTAATCACATGAAATGAATGGCATACAATTCTTCAATCATAGCTTCTCACAAGACATGCAGCTTTTCAAAGATGTGAACATGATTATTAAGAAACACAGCTGAAATAAGCTAGTAAGAGCGACAGATATCAAGAAAGGATCATTAACCAAAGCCTCACAGCTACTGCTTCACTCAAGCACAAGTGTTTAGGTTATCGGGATTCACGGTTTTGAAGCCCTAAAGCACCTTTCTTTGGGCTTTTGTTTCCATTTTATCACTCTTACTCATTCCCTACAAGTAAGTGCACTTCCCCTTGATTCTTTGGCTCTCCATTGATGTATTTTGGTGCCTTAGTTGTTTAGTTTTTGCCAATTTTATGAGACAATGTATGCTTGGATTTATGCTTGTTTTGTTTGAATTGGAGGGTTGTGTGGGATGGCCTTAGGCCTAATGTGAATTCTGAAATAATTGGGCATGCCACATTGCCCCCAATCCCCTTTTGTTCATGTCTAAATATGCGCCCACCAAGTGCTCAATGAAATGCCTCAATGGCATTTGTGCATGAGTTTGTGGATTTGACTTGTGCATATATGGCTGCCATTCTTGAGTGTGTGGGAAGCTTATAGGAGCTAGAATAAGTACTCAAATGTGACTTAGGCCTAGGAACCCAAGCTTTTGATTTCGAATGCAAAAGAGCATGAAAGTGAGGGCATGTTGGTGAGGATTCCCCTTTAGACCAATGCTTGGTTTGGGCTACATCATGATGATTTCTTGGCGCTTAAATGGTGTGAAAATGTTCTTCACCATGTACATGTGTATATAGAATAGGTAGCAAGAGGCAAATGCCTTTCAAATAAAGCGTATATATGTTGAATAGGTAGCCAAGTGCTTTTGCAAATGTGCATCTATGTTAAATATGGCACGAAAATGCTTCTCAAAATAGGAACATATTACATGAAATTGCCTTTCAAAAATGTGAATGGGTAGTACAAAAATTTCCTTTCCGATGAATGTGTAACATAAAAATTGCCTTTCCAATGAATGTCTATATGCGTGAATGCATGACATGGAATTGATTTTCAAATGAATGTAAATATGTGTGAATGTATAGCATGAAGTTGCCTCTCAAGTGTATGTACATATATGTGAATACAATGTGAACATATAGCAAAAAAATGCCATTCAAAATGGAGTAGATAGGTAGCAAAAATGCCTTGCCAATATGCATCTATGTTTAGATAGGTAGTAAAATACCTTGCAAATATGTATGTTTGTTGAGATAGGTAGCAAAAATGCCTTGCCAATAAGTATGTATGTTTAGATAGGTAGCAAAATACCTTGCAAATATGCATGTATGTTTAGATAGGTAGCAAAAATGCCTTGCAAATATGTATGTATGTTTAGATAGGTAGGCAAAGTGCCTTGCAAAATATGCATGTATGTTGGATAGCTTAGTGGGTAACATAAGAAAATTCTCCACAAACGGAAGAAGGTGTATCTCATAAAATGTTTTTTCACCAAGGGAAAATGTGTGTGCATAAATGTATGTATATCCTGAAATAACCTACGCGCCGATGTGTAAGTTTTTTCTCTAAGTTCACATTGACATTTGCGTTTTGTTGGAAAGAAGTGTACGCAATGTTTGTTTGATTTGGCTTTTATTGTGACAAGTTGTTATTTCTTGTAAACTAACTTTACAAATGTGTTCTCGTAGGAGATGGCTCCGAGAAAGCTCCCCACCAAGAGGTTTAGGAAAGACACAACTAGAGAGGGTTCCAGTGCGGCCCCACAGGCCGATGTGGACTTCAATAGACACAGGTTCCAGAGTGCGGAACACCAGTAGCGGTTTGAGACCATCGAAGGCTGGTCATTCCTTAGAGAGAGACGAGTCCAGTTGAGGGACGAAGAGTTTGCTAAGTTCCAAGAGGAGATAGCCCGGAGGCATTGGGCTCCGCTCGTATCACCCATGGCTAAGTTCGATCCTGAAATAGTCATGTTGTTTTATGCTAATGCCTGGCCTACGGAAGAAGGGGTCCGGGACATGCGCTCTTGGGTGAGGGGCCAGCGGATTCCCTTTAACGGAGATGCCATTAGCTAGTTTCTGCGGCATCCACTGTTCTTGGTGGAAGGCCAGCAGTGCGAGTATAGCTAGAGGAGGAGTCAGGCCTCAGGCTTTGATGAGGAGGTTATTGGCCAATTGCTATGCGTGCCGAGGCAGGACTTTGCCCGGACCGCAGCAAGGAGACGGGTGCGGATCATGCGAATCAGCATGACCATTCTCACATAGATCTGGATGACGTTGCTGCTTAGCAACATTCTCCCCAGTGACCATAACTCGGACCTCCCCCTGCCGAAGTGTCAGCTGGTCTACGCGATACTGACACAGGTGAGTGTACATGTGGCTCAGCTGATCTCTGATGCTATTTACCCAGAGAAGTCCAACAGGGCCTTGGGATTTCCTGCTCTGATTACAGGCCTTTGTCAGTTCTATGGAGTGCCAATCACCCCCAGTAAGTTTATCCGGCCTCCTATTAATAGGGCTTTCATTGAGAAGTATTGCATGCCCAGGTAGGCACAGGACCAGGCACCACAGCAGCCAGAGGAGGGCCAATAGCAGGCAGCTATAGACGCACCACCGCCACCTCCAGAGTCCACCTCTACTCACCTGCAGAGGTTGAAACTCTATATACGACATGTGGCTGACCAATAGGCGGCCAACCATAGGGGTCAGGTACGGCTGAATGAGAGCTTTTATCAGTACACCCTACATCAGCAGAGCCAGGATCCCAGCCCTTACGCATGGCCTACTCCTGATCAATTCGAAGCCACAGTGGCATAGCCTAGAGATAAGCTCGATTTTTAGATAGGGACAGGGCTCGCAGGGACCTCTGGAGATGGAGACAGAGCTCAGGAAGACGATGACATGGTCGATGTGATGGACTTTTTCCTTGGAAGAGGCGAAGTCGTACGGCTGGGGTCGCCAAACTTGTAATTTGTCTTTATTTGACATTATTGCTTTCAGCTATTTTTGTCATTTCCATTGTGATAAAACTGAACTTGACATTATTGCTTTCAGTTATTTTTGTTATTTCCATTATGATAAAACTGAACTCGACATTATTGCTTTCAGTTATCTGTTATCTCATTGTGAGTAATTTTACCGCTTCTAGCATATTGTCATATGTACTCTACGATGGTTTGTATGAAACACAAAAAATAAAGGTCTTATGTATTTTTATAGCACGCATTTTATTCCTTTCGATAAAGCATAATCTCGGATACCAACTGTGCCTGGGTTGCAAACCATTTCTAATCAAAAGGAACATGCTTTTTAAAAAGAAAATAACCGCCACTTCTTTGGAAATTCACGGGTCAGAACAAAAGGATTTTTGAAAAAAAGTGTGTGCGTGCCTAAAGGGTGAATGCAATGAAAGTTTTTCCCGAATACCTAAATGGACTTGGATGTGTGTGTAACTTGATAAAAGAGCATTTTTGGAAACATTGGGTTGATGTGGATGGGGAAAACATACTCTAAGTCTTAGTGTTACATAGCCACGAAACTTGACGCTTGAGTGTCCATATGGGTGTGTGCATGATTAGTTTTGCATGAATTTCTAATCTTCATTATTATATGCGTGTCATGGAAATAATTTGGGGCATTCCCTTATTCCTGAGCCACTTACTAAACAAATATCCCAACATACATCATGTCTTGCCTTCCGCAAGCCTTTTTGAGCCAAACCTCAACTCTTCGGCCATAAACCTTGACCCAGGATAGGAATTTCTACCCTTACCCTTGGAAGAAAGAACAAGAGGATCTCCCCAAAAGAAGCTTCTTTTACCCTTGGGTTATAAATGTGCTTCTAAAGAAAAGAAAAGGAAAGAGAAAAGAAAATCAACCAATAAAAGATTAGAGGAAAGCACAAGAAAAATAGAAAAAAAAGGAAAATACAGAAAGGTTCTTTGGACTGGACATTGTCTGAACAATGTGTAGAATTGTCAAAAAGAAAAAGAAAAAAAAGAGCAACAAAGTTTGTTTGAAACCTAAGGGATGCCTGAAGCAGTCACCTTCCTAGTTACCACCCAAACCTTTGTGCCCGCGCTTGTTCCGTGTCGAACCAAAGAGAAAAGATATAAAAATAGACAAAGGAAAGGCCAGAACACCCAAAAGCCAAATTCCCTACCAAAATCTGTTAGTCGATGAATACGACTAACTTTTGTGTATAAAACCTGTGTATATTGTATCAAACTTTCCCAATTTATGGTTTTTATGTAATACTATAAGTACTTTTTGCTAAATTTAGGTAATAGATAATTTATACTTTTGTTTTGTGCATTTAATAATCTATTTCAAGTTAAATAGGCAACTTTGGCAAAGTGTTGTTTTTCACTCTTTCGCTAAGCCAAGCTGCTAGCTTAGCGAGAATTTGCTAAGTGCAACCTTCAGTGGCTAAGCGCGAGGAAGAATCCAGAAGAAGATGAGCTATCAAGTTCGCTAAGCGCAACACTCCAGGTCATCAAGCGCACCGCTTCAGCTCATCCGCTAAGCGAAACAAGCGCACTAAGCCAAAATCCACTTATGCACGCTAAGCGATCCAGATCTGCGCTAAGCGCACAAGCACAAACAAGACCACCTATTTAAGCCTGAAATCAGATTTGCAATGGGAGTTTGGCATTTTTCTTGAAGAAGCCTCTGCATGCACGAGAGTCTGGCCTTGGCTTGAAGCTTTTGCAAGTTTAGTAAGTTCTAGAGAGAGAAAGGTCCAAGTTCTAGAGAGTTCTGAGAGATTTTGCTGTGTGAAGATCTGCAGAGACGCAAGTTCGAAGCGGAAGCCGTTCTGAGAGCTTGAGATAAGTTTGTGAGTGATTGTGAGATCCTAGAGGTGAAGGAGACATCCTCACCACTTGTGTTTTTGCAGTCTTTCATCTTGTTCTTCTCTTTGTTGTAAAGGAGGTTTCTGGACTATGGAATGCTAAATCCTCTGTTGGATCTTCCCTGTAGGTACCTGATGTAAATATATTTCTATCTATGTAATGATGTTTTCTGTGTTCTCTGTGCTATCTGCTTTTCATTCCAGTGTGCTTTTACCTTGATCACGTAGATGCATGCTTTGTTAGGGTCATTCAACAGTGGAAACTAGTCTGATTCTAAAGTCCTTGATAGTACGGGACTAAGTTGTTGTGCTATCACGAGGAATCGGGGTATAAGAACTTATTTGTGTATGTGTATCTTAATGCAGTCTTGGTTGAGTTTAGTCTTACAAGAGGAATCTGCGGACGAGGCTTGATCAGGACTAGGCTAGGCTATCATGAGTGATGTGTCATTATTTTCTCCTATTTCTTAACCCTTTTTGTCACCATTTTAATTACTGATTAGCCTTAATTGTCAAATTAATTATGCAGTTTTATCATTTGGGCCTACTTGACTAATTTTGTGTTTTTAATTTAATTTCAGGAGAATTGTAAGCAATTGGGCTTGATCTGGAATTGGGCTTCGACTTGAAGAGAACAAACAATTTTATTTTATCAAATCTTATCTTATCCAGATTTTATTTCATCCAATCTTATTTTATTTCGTTTATGGGCTTGGACTTAAAATAGATTTGTAAGCTTTGGGGCTGAGAACCTATATAACAACACCAAGGTTTTAGTTTAGGAAGTTTTTCAGAGAGGAGAATAATTCTAGGGTTTTAGAATTCCAGTTTTTATTGTTCATGCACACTGTTCATGTAGAATAAAATTCATTTTCTGCAATTTCGTTTCTGCTTCAATCTACAATTTTGTTTTCTACTGATTAATGGAAGGCTAAGTCTCCAGCATTGTTTTCTCTTGAGGATCAAGCACAACTCTCTTTGAGGTTTTGTTATTACTATTGAATTCTGATAAGTTTTTCCTCTTCACCAATTACTCTGTATTTGTTGCTATTAATCCATGCATGCTTAATGCTTGATTAATTGTCTCTGCGCTTAATTTACGTTCATGCTTAATGATCAGTTTCGTTCATGATTAATTGGTGTATGTGCTGCTTAATCACATAATGACAGCCTTATGTTAATTTTCGCTTAGTAATTTAATTTAAGGCTGGATTAAGTGGTTGAACTGATTAAGGATAAATTTTTGTAACTGTGGAAGCAAAGCTTCATGATGAATCAACAATGATTCAAAGGTGTTTTGATGATAACAATGATGACAACAAAAGATGATGACAAAGGTGATGAACAAACTCAAAAGATCAAAGAACAACTCAAGTGAATCAAAGAACATCTCAAGTGAATCAAGAACAAGTCAAGAGTTCAAGAATCAAGAAGAATTCAAGACTCAAGAAGAAAGCCTACAATCAAGAATCAAGACTCAAGATCTCAAGAATCAAGATCAAGATTCAAGACTCAAGATTCAAGAATAAAGAAAAGACTCAATCAAGATAAGTATTAAAAAGTTTGTTCAAAACTTTGAATAGCACATGAGTTTTTGACAAAACCTTTACCAAAGAGTTTTTACTCTCTGGTAATCGATTACCATATTGTTGTAATCGATTACCAGTAGCAAAATGAGTTTGAAAAAGTTTTCAAACTATATTTACAACGTTCCAAATATTTTCAAAAGGCTATAATCGATTACAACGTTTTGGTAATCGATTACCAGTGCCCTTGAACGTTGAAATTCTAATTTAAATGTGAAGAGTCACATCCTTTCACTCAAAAGCTTTGTGTAATCGATTACACTTATTTGGTAATCGATTACCAGTGTTTGTTTTTGAAAAATCTAAAGATGTAACTCTTCAAAAAGGTTTTGACTTTTTCAAATGGGTTTTAAGTTTTTCTAAAAAAGTTATAACTCTTCTGAATGGCCTTCTTGATTAGACATGAAGAGTCTATAAAAGCAAGGCTTTGTTTTGCATTTTCAATCAATCTTTCGAACAACAATCTTGAATACTTTTTCTTTTCGAATCAATCCTTTAGAAGCCTTGAAATCTCTTTGAAGTTCTTCTTCTTCTTCTTCTTTTGTACCAAAAGCTTTCTGAAGTTTTCTGGTTTTCTAAACCTTGAAAACTTGTGCTATTCATCTTTTCATTCTCTTCTCCCTTTGCCAAAAAGAATTCGCCAAGGACTAACCGCCTGAATTCTTTTTGTGTCTCTCTTCTCTCTTTTCCAAAAGAACAAGGGACTAACCGCCTGAATTCTTTTGTGTCTCTCTTCTCCCTTGTCAAAGAATTCAAAACGATACAGTCTGAGAATTCTTTTGATTCTTCCCATTCCCTAATACAAAAGCGTTCAAAGGTTTAACCGCCTGAGAATTCTTTTGTATCCCCATTCACAAAGTATCATAGGTTTAACAGCCTGAGATCTTTGTCTTAACACATTGGAGGGTACATCCTTTGTGGTACAAGTAGAGGGTACATCTACTTGGGTTTGACTGAGAACAAGAGAGGGTACATCCAATAGGTTCAAAGAGAACAATGGAGGGTACATCCCTTGTGGATCTTTGCTTGTAAAAGGATTTTTACAAGGTTGAAAGAAATCTCAAGGACCGCAGGTCGCTTGGGGACTGGAGGTAGGCACGGGTTGTTGCCGAACCAGTATAAAAACTCTTGTGTGTTTGTTTCCTTCTTCCCTACTCTTTTACTTTCCGCTGTGCATTTAATTTCCGCTTTTACTTTCTGTTAAGTTTCTCTTCTACTCCTCATTCTCTTAACAATTTAGTAAAAGCCTTAAAAGAGTAATTTTTTAATTGGTAAAGTTTTAGGAATAATTAATTCAACCCCCCCTTCTTAATTATTCTGAGGCTACTCGATCCAACAGTAACCTAGGATAAGAGACTTTCTTGTGAATCAAGGGGAAACAACATGTTTTAATTCTGTTATTTTATAATTCAAATTTGCTTGCTGTTTAATTTACAAAAACAAATAACCCCCCCAATTCGTTACTCTTTTATTACTATCTGTTATGAATGTTTGGTTGACCATTGCTAGTTGGGAAACGACCTAAGATCACTTTCTAGATACTGCATTTTTAATGTTTATTTGATTCGGGTATGGCCTCGATCAAATTTGGCGCCGTTGCCGGGGAGCAGTGGTCCAAAGGTTCATAATAATGTTTAGTTGTTTTGAGTCTAGCTTTGTTGTTTAGTGTGTGAGTGTGTGTTGTTTTGTTTTGTGTAGTGTTCAGTTTCGCATTTCAGTCGCGTCCCCTATTTAGCGCTTCCCTGTTTTAGTTGCTCACAAAATTGCGACTGATTTTATGTAATGCTGGGTAATGCTGATTTTTTTGTGTAATGTTGTGAACAGTGTTTAGCGACTGAACTAGCGACTGATTTTGCAATTTAATTAGCGATTTTTGTTTCGATAGTTAGAGTTGTTATTTTTGGCTGATTTTTTGTGTGATAGTTTCTTTGAATCCATATTTTGTGTGAAAAATACCAAGAGCACTTGGTGTAGCAGTAATTGAGAGAGACAAAAATTTTGGGAACTTGTTTTTAGCAAAACATAAAATGGCCATAACTTTTGCTCCGGGTATCAGAATGACTATTATTATTTATGCATTTGGGATAGAAGAAAATTTCCCATGTCGTGGCAACTGACCTATTGTTTTAAACTTGAAAAATCAGCCGTTTACTAAGTTTTTTTTTAGTATTATTGTCTTATTTTTCTAAACTTTCCTTAGACAGTTTTCATAGTTAGACTTTGAATTTTTGTCTGGAAATTTTTGTGCTATCTTTTCATGGTTTTAGGGTGTTGCTCACAAAATTTCAGCTCATTTGGATATCGTTTGAGTATAGCTATAGTTTTACACCCTTGTTAGGTGCTTGTTGAGAAACACATTATTTGTTGCATATAGTGCATGACTAGGGGCAATCCAGGTGATTTACAACCCTTTGATCCTGAAATAGATAGAACCTTTCATAGATTAGTTAGGCATAGTGTGCATCCTGGTCATTCTGTGCATTTTGAGCATCCTGATCATTTTGAGCATTCTGTTGCTGGTGATTCTGAATATTCTGATTTTGAGCATTTGGCTATTAATTTTCATATTGAGAACATGTCTCAATCTCCACCTCGTGAGAGGACTCTTAGGGAGATGGCTTCACCTGATTTCACTTATGAAAGCTTGTGCATTCAATATCCTGATGAGGGTGTTCCATATGTTCTCAAGATTGGACTAATACATTTGTTGCACAAGTTTCATGGTCTTGTAGGTGAAGATCCTCATAAGCATCTTAAGGAGTTCCATATTGGTTGTTCCACCATGAAGTCCCCTGATGTCCAAGAAGATCATATCTTTCTAAAGGTTTTTCCTCATTCTCTGGAGGGAATGGCAAAAAGATTGGCTATACTACCTTGCTCCCAGGTCCATTTTCAACTGAGATGACCTTAAGAGGGTGTTCTTGGAGAAATTCTTCCTTGCATCTAGGACCATTGCCATCAGAAAATACATTTCAGGCATTAGGCAACTTAGTGGAGAGAGCTTATATGAGTACTGGGAAAGATTCAAGAAATTGTGTGTAAGCTATCCTCACCACCAGATTTCTGAGCAACTCCTTCTGCAATATTTCTATGAGGGACTTAGCAACATGGAGAGGAGTATGATTGATGCTGCCAGTGGTGGAACCCTTGGTGATATGACTCCTGCTGAGGCTAGGAATTTGATTGAGAAGATGGCTTCCAACTCCCAACAATTCAGTACTTAGAGGAGTCCATGAGGTGGCCATGAATTCATCTTCATCTGCTGAAAATAAAAAGCTTGAGGGAAAACTTGATGCCTTGGTCAACCTAGTAACTCAGCTTGCCATGAATCAGAAATCTGCATCTGCACCTGTTGCAAGAGTTTGTGGTCTATGTTCTATAGCAGATCACCATATAGATCTTTGTCCTTCTTTGCAACAATCTGGAGTCAATGAGCAACCTGAAGCTTATGCTGCAAACATTTATAATAGACCCCCTCAGCAGCAAAACCAACAACAACAAATACAATCTAGGTTGGAGGAATCATCCAAATTTGAGATGGGCAAGTCCTCTACAACAACAATAGCCTGTCCCTTATTTCCAAAATGTTGCTGGTCCAAGCAAGCCATATGTTCCTCCTCCAATGCATCAGTAGTAGTAACAACAACAACAAAGACAACAAGCAACTGAGGCCCCTTCTTAACCTTCCTTAGAGGAGTTAGTGAGGCAAATGACCATCTAGAATATGCAATTTCAGCAAGAAACAAGAGCCTCCATTCAGGGTCTGACAAATCAGATGGGTCAGATGGCTACTCAGTTGAACCAAGCTTAGTTCCAAAATTCTGACAAATTGCCTTCACAGACTGTGCAGAATCTGAAAAATGTGAGTGCCATCACCTTGAGGTCTGGCAACCAAATTCAAGTGCCTCCACCAATAACAGCACCTGCACCTGAACCTGTCAAGCTGCATTCTACACCTGAAAAAGAGGATGAGATAGTTGCACAAAAGAGAAAGCTTCCTAACAAAAATTTTCATGCAGGTGGACCTTCTTCAAGTAATTCTGACTTACCGCAACTTCTTATCCCTCTTCCATTCCCACCTAGAGCAATTCCAAACAAAAAAATGGAAGAAGCGGAAAAGGAGATCTTGGAGACCTTCAAGAAAGTAGAGGTGAACATACCTCTGCTAGATGCCATCAAGCAGATTCCAAGATATGCCAAGTTTCTAAAGGAGCTGTGCACCCACAAAAGGAAGCTCAAAGGCAATGAAAGGATTAGCAAGGGCAGAAATATGTCAGCATTGATAGGTAAATCTGTTCCTCACATTCCTGAGAAATGTAAGGACCCAGGTACTTTCTGTATACCTTGCATTATTGGGAACAAACAATTTGAGGATGCCATGCTAGATCTAGGAGCATCAGTTAATGTCATGCCTCTGTCCATTTTCAATTCTTTATCTCTTGGACCTTTGCAATCTACAAATGTGGTGATTCATTTGGCAAATAGAAGTGTTGCTTACCTCGCAGGTTTCATAGAGGATGTGCTGGTTTGGGTTGGTGAACTTATTTTTCCTGTTGATTTTTATGTTCTTAATATGGAAGAGGGATTTTACCATGGTTTAGTTCCAATTATTTTAGGCAAGCCATTTATGAAAATAGCCCGAACCAAGATAGATGTTTATGCTGGCACATTGTTTATGGATTTTGGTGATATTGTTATTCATTTTAACATTCTTGATGCCATGAAACATCCATCTGAGGATCATTCTGTTTTTCGTGCTGAGATAATTGATCAGATTGTTGATGATTATATGTTTGATTTTGATCCTCTTCATGATAGGAAACATCCATTTTTATCTGATTTGCATACTTGTCATTCCTTATGCATTGACTCTGAACCTGAGTTTGAATTTGATCCTGTATCTGATTTTTATGCTGAGAGTGAATTTGAATTTGAGTCTGGTGTTGTACCTCTTGATGTTGATTTTTTAGAGTCAGAATGCACTAACCATGTTGCAGGAAGTACATATACTTCTGACTTGCTTTATGAGATACAGGCTGAGGAACCTTCTTCTTCTCCTACCCTGGTTCCTCCCACTGTTCAGCCACTTCCCACACTAGAGTTGAAGCCCTTACCAGCAACCCTCAAATATGCTTACTTGGAGGACAAGGAAAAATTTCCAGTGATAATCTCTGCCTCCCTTGTTGCTGAGCAAGAGCAGAAGTTGTTGCTAGTTCCCAAGAAGCATAAGAAAGCCATTGGATGGACTTTAGCAGACATTCCTGGTATTAGCCCATCTACCTGCATGCATAGGTATTAGCCCTAATTTCGTCTGGGGATCATTGTTTGTCAGCATGCGACCTTCGTTTGACCACCTAAAATGTTTAACACCCATCGTTGTGGAATCCGTAAGGTTTCGAGATGTTTCGGGAAGAAACCGGTCAAAAACACGAAAAATGGGAGTGTATTTAGCAAAGTGGGATGTGCATAAATAAACTGTTACGCTCTAATTTCATCCGAGGACCATTGTTGATCACTTCGGAAGGCTTAACACTAATCGCGGTGGAATCCGTATAGTTTCGTGAGATTTCAGCCAAAAACACAAAAATGGGGGGGGGGGGATGAATTTATCAAGATATGGGTGTAAATAACAATTTGAATCTAGGCCTTTCCGGAACATTTTGGAAGTTGGGTTGCTTAAGGAGGAAGCAACTGGGCGGCAAGCTCCTCCACGTTGTTGAAAATGGTTTCTGGGGCTTTCATGGCTTCCGTAAGCATATTTCACTTAACATTGGTGAAAAGGAACAGAAAAAAAAATGAAAATCAAATCCAAAATACTTCCGTAAGGCTTCCATAACTTTTCCGTAAAGTACGAAAAGGGGGTAAACTTAGTAATTGGGGTGCGCTTAGAAACCTTCATCAAGAAGCCTTTGGGTGGCAAGCACCTCCCTTTTCCGCTATAAATAGGGGAGGGGAGGGGCTGTTTCAAAATATTTCGGACCTCTTTGCTATGCATTTCGGCTGTTTTTGGTGAAAAAATGTGTTTTCGTGAAGAAAATCCAAGCCGAGGTGCTTTCGTAAGCGATTCTTGGGAAATTCTTCATCGTTCTTCATCGTTCTCCATTCGTTCTTCGTCGTTCTTCAGTCTTCAACCGGTAAGTTCCCGAAATCGAATTTTTAAATTCATTCTATGCACCCTTAGTGGGTCCCTACTTGTTTTGTGTACTTTCACTTTAATTTCGCTTACTTTCAGTTTTCTTTTCTTCCGTTTTAATGAGCTTTTAATCGTTTATTTAAGCCGTTTTTTCACCTAATAAATGATAAAATGAATTTCAATCGATCATTTGTGTTGTAATATTGTTTAATCACTGTTAAAACAAAATCTAACCGATCATTCACATTGTAATCTCGGTTAAACAAAAAAAAAGCAAAATAATAATAAAATAATCAAAATATCTTGAAAAAAAATAATAAAATAATCAAGAAAAATCAATCGGATGTTTTTCTTTGAAAGTTTCCTTGAATTAATTGATTGATAATCAAAGTGCAATCAAGGCTAAAATCAACTCACAAATCAAGCTTTGTCCGCAAAAATCACTAAAAACCGTTTTAAGGTCCAACGCCTTAAACGGTCCTCTTTGCTTTTATCGGTTAACATGGATTGTTCAAAAGCATAAAATCAACATGTAACTTTACCACTTTTGCAATAACTATGTAGGTATGATTTCCTCATCGCAATTGAGGATACGTAGGAGCAAAAGCCCCGCTTTTGTCGACCACCCCAAGAGATCGTTAATGGTCCAACGCCTTGACGTTTCTCTCCTTTCAAAACCAAGAGATCATTAATGGTCCAACGCCTTAACGTTTCTCTCATTTCCAAAAATCAAAAGATCGTTTAATGGTCCAACGCCTTAAATGACTTTTGCTCGGTTAAAATCGATGTTGCGGAAAAAGATCAAAACAACTTAACCAACGTTTAGTTCTAAAAACTACGTAGATCTGATTTCCTCATCGCAATTGAGGATATGTAGGAGTGAGGGAAACACCCTTGTCGACCACAAAAAGATAAAAAATACAAAAAACATAAAAGCATAAAAACACAAAAAGACATAAAAAAGGGAAAATAAAACATTTTGAATTCATATTTGCACACTTGATTAAAGGCTGCTGTCCCTTGTGACGGATGTGTGGGGTGCTAATACCTTCCCCGTGCGTAAAAACAATTCTTGAACCTTTCGCGATTAAAGTTTGTAGACCACACATTTTGGTTTTTCTGATGTTTTTCTCGAATAAATGTTGGTGGCGACTCTGCGCATTTTCCTTTCTTGGAAGACGCACCCATGAGCCCCGTGTCGCCCTCCTGCTGAAGGGTAGGTTGCGACAGTTGGCGACTCCACTGGGGACTGTTTTTAGAGAGTTTGGCCTATTAATCTTTTTGTGCAAAATTTGTGTTTTCCCTTTCATCGGTTTCCTTTTTCCTTTATGTTCTTGTATAAACTTCTTCGATGTTGTAAGCGTGTTTTAATGTATGCTTGGGATAAATATGTATTCATTTGATGCACACAACAACAACACCTTTTAGCACACATGATGAGTTGAAAAGGGGCCCTATACCCGGGTCCAGGGGAACATAAGGAGTGGAGGTGAATCTGTGGTCATGCTGGGTCTTCGACTTGCTTGATAACAGTGAACCCTCATCTAGAGTTTTTCTCTTTGATAACATATTGTTGCTGGTAGTCCCTACTACCGCAATATGTTTTTTCGAAGGGGATGATACCTCTAGAAACCATCAAGAGAGACATGACCA
Source organism: Glycine max (assembly GCF_000004515.6). Taxonomy (NCBI): domain Eukaryota; kingdom Viridiplantae; phylum Streptophyta; class Magnoliopsida; order Fabales; family Fabaceae; genus Glycine; species Glycine max. The sequence continues at coordinate 14,259,559 of NC_038256.2, forward strand.
CCTTGGGAATTATCACTAAAAGCCTTTTAGTTCCTCCCGTTTAGGTCCCTAAAATAGGGGCACAAAGCGAAAATGCAACATTTTTTTAAACACTTCCATGCATATAACCTAAATGTCATGTGCGCCTTTGCTGTGTGATTATTTGAGGATATTGCCATGTTGTGTACATCCCCCTGTTGCGCTGTTGCGCATCTGCATCATGTCGTCATGCATGTGTCGTATGTTGGTCTCATCTTTTGTCACGGGAAGCCGGAAGGTTCATATCACCTTCTTAACTGCACACATGGGACACTGCGCCCCTGAATGCGTAAGTAAGAAGAGATAATTTTTCGGGCTCTTCATGGCATGCATTGCATAAGCGTAAATGCATTCATATCATGCATTGCATAAGCATCTCTTCATGGCATCATAATGAACATATCGTTCCTGCATTTGTCCATTATCATATTCCAACATCACATTTTGCATGAGTCATTGCATCATCATGCATATGCATTCAACATACTTTTTGTTCTACAAACTGCATACCTTTTGTTTTCATGTTTGCTCATGCATGATCCTGGCGTTTTCCTTTACGAAGCAAAAATAAAAAAAGGAAGCATGAAAATTCGCACTGCATTCTTAGTTGCATGTGTTGGGATCATAAACCCATTTCTCAAAAAAAAAAAAAAAACAAAACAAGATGATTGGGCATGGTACCTAATGCGTGGTTAACTAGGAAATGATGTTTCTACGGGCATCTCAATCTCATAATTACATTTTCCATGCATAGCATACGTATTCCCGAGTCTTTCACCTCCATGAAATGTTGTCAAAGTATTGGCGATCAAAATTTCCATTCCTTGGGTTATGGGGTTGAACCAAGCTCAAGCTTTTACGAAAAGGTTCATCAAGTCAAGTTGAAGTATGGAAGTAACCATCTTGCAAAAAATTGGGGCAAAAGATGGATCGAGTTACATGGCTGCTTCGTCTACTACCAAACACATTTAGGATTGTTGATGTCCTTGTTACTTCCAGTTTCACCTTGACAAAGATGTCATGGACCATGTTGAAAATCTAAATTGATTCAATCCCATGTCCTGCGTAAAAATTCACAATACTTCAACTGTGTGTCATTCACATACATCCATGATTTTCATTGGTTGCATTGCTCATTGCATTCTTTCCTTGAAAAAAAATGAACTTAATCATTTTTATCAAAAAGGAAAGAACACACTTTACGGCGCCCTTACCGAACCCGTGCTAGAGCTAGAGTAATGGGTGAAGTAGAGGAGGTGCAAGAGTAGATGAAGGCCGACATGGAGGCCATGAAAGAGCAAATGGCCACAATGATGGAGGCCATGATGAGCATGAAGAAGATAATAGAAGCCAATGGGTTGCAATTGCCACTACTAGCGCTGTTGCTGAGGTGAACCCGATGCCCCCATCTGGCCTCAACCAAATGAATCATCCAACCTCAGATATGGTAGGCAAAGATTTGGGAAGTACCGGCGACCCCCATTATGTGCAAATTCAAAACAAGCACGCCTTCCCGCAATATGGCTTGCCTCCCAACTATACACCACCCAATGTGGCGTACACTCCTAGTGAGAATGTCAATAACTCCACTCCCATACTCATTGAGAGCCGACAACCCCAAACTGATCATGCACATGTCTCTCAAACTATGGGGGAGACACATAAAATTCCCCACCACAATCTAGCCGACTTCAAGCCTTGCCTCGGATATGCCACTGAAGGGCAAGTAGTTGGTTGTATACTCCTGCAAAACACTTTGGAAGGCCCTCAATTTTGCCCCCAACTACAACCCTTGCATTCCACAGCAGGTAAAATCCCTCCTATTATGGAAGGAATAGGAAAAGTTGGATCATCTAGAGGAAAGGATCATGGTCGTTGAAGGAGGCCGAGATTATGCCTTTACTGACGTAGAAGAGTTGTTCCTAGTACCCAAACATGGTTCAAGGTGCTAGACTTTGACAAGTATAAGGGGACTACTTGCCCCAAGAACCATCTAAAGATGTATTGTCGGAAGATGGGGGCATATGCAAAAGATGAGAAACTGCTGATACATTTCTTCCAAGAAAGTCTTACTGGGGTAGTTGTTACCTGGTACACTAACTTGGAACCTTCCCGAGTCCATTCTTGGAAAGACCTAATGGTTGCCTTCATTGGGCAGTATCAGTACAATTATGATATGGCTCCGGATAGGATGCAACCACAGAACATGTGCAGAAAGGGGCACGAATCTTTCAAAGAATACGCCCAAAGGTGGAGAGACCTGGCAGCTCAAGTGGCACCTCCAATGATGGAGAAAGAGATGATCACAATAATAGTAGACACATTACCAGTGTTTTACTATGAAAAATGGTGGGGTACGCACCTTCAAGCTTTGCGGATTTGGTCTTCGTCGGGGAAAGGATCGAAGCGGGTCTGAAAAGAGGCAAATTTGATCATCCTGCTTTGATGAATGAGAAAACTAGGGCCAATGAAGAGGATGAGAATGAGGAAGGAACCCATGTTGTGGCTGCCATTCCTACATGGCCAAACTTCCCACCATCCCAACAATGTCATCGCTCAGCCAATATCAGCCCTTCTCATTACCCATCACCCAATCATCCACAAAAGCCATCCCCAAATCAGCCACAAGGCATGCCTGCTTACCACATGCCCAATGCCCAAACACCACCTATAACGCAAACCAAAAAGGAATTTTGCAGCAAAAAGCCTGTAGGATTCACCCCAAATTCCGGGGCCATATGCTAACTTGCTCCCATATCTACTTGATAATGCAATGGTAGCCATAACCTCTGCCAGGGTTCCTCAACCTCCATTTTTTCGAGGATACGACTCGAACGCAACATGTGCATATCATGGAGGAGTTCCTGGACATTCCATTAAGCAATGTATGACCTTGAAGCGTAAGATGCAAAGTCTAATTGATGCGGGCTGGCTGAAATTTGAGGCAAAGTCTAATTGATCCTAACATTGACAAGCGACACCACACATGGGGCAATTTTGAAAGCTGTTGTTAGATGTCTCTAATGACTCATCAGGATTTTCAAGTTTATGCCATTATTGTAAACCACAATTACAATGCTAAATAAAATGGATAAATTTGACATCTTTATCCCTCATCCTCTCATAATTACATCTTTGCTTCCACTGGAATGTGGGTGCAAGCCATTGGTTTGTTTGCTCAAGCGACATGTGCTCCTAAGTTTTTTGACTTCCAAGACCGTTCAATCAGAGATTACTCATCCTGCACATCGATGGGGGTGCCGTAAAACGACGAGTAAAGTTCAAAACAATAAGTTTCAAAATAAAAGAAAAAAACATTTGATTGACTGTGTCTCAAATAAAGTACAAACATTCATGTGAACTCATTTTATCATTCCTGAAAGTTTGTCTTTTTTGAGAGAGAATATGAGTTATCAATAATAGGAATCATTTTACTTAATCTGTCAACTAAAAAAAATCCTTCAAATGTTTCTTGTCCTTGAAAAATCATTTTTGAGAACCTGCACAGTTTCTTCCTTGCTACATGGTCATGACAAAAGACAAGGTTGATACCTCAATGCCCTACACTAGGGCAATGAGGTGCACCGTGCATGAGCCTCAAGCGAACCTAGGGGCAGATCAAAAGTACTCACCCGTCGATGTTTTTAAGCAAAAAAGGGGGACTAACCCTGGAATTTCAATGGATTGATTAAACGTCAAACAGCTCCATTGTCTTTACTCCAAAATGGTCAAGTGACAAAATCAAACAGAACATACACTCTGAGGGAGTTCCAGGAGAGATTTGCAAAAGATAGGATAAGGTTGCATGAATTATCACCTCTTTCAAAAGGACAGTCAATTTGTGTTTTCTGAAACAATCAAATCAAAATCAAAATCATAAAATAGGGAAAGAATGTCAGAACTTTCCATTACATTGCATTGTTGCATACGAAGTCCGCATTTACCGCATTTCAAGACAACGGTTGCATGCATCTGCATCTCTAAAAATCATGTTAACTGCATAGATTTCCTACCTCTAATGTCCAATCCTGTGAATTTGGGATGACCGACCCTCTCGATGAGTCGATCTCTTGCTTTCTCATAAGGGTGGACCCTTGGGTACTAGTACCTATCGCATTAAGAGGGCTGCATGTCCTCGCCTTTAGAGGGATCCACGTCCTCACCTTAAGAGGGCTGCATGTCCTCGCCTTCAGAGGACTACACGTCCTCACCTTTAGAGGGCTACATGCCTTCGCCTTTAGAGGACTACACGTCCTCACCTTTAGAGGGCTACATGCCCTCGCCTTCAAAGGACTACACGTCCTCACCTTTAGAGGACTACACGTCCTCGCCTTCAGAGGGCTGCACACCCTCGCCTTCAGAGGACTATACGTCCTCGCCTTCAGAGGGCTAAACGCCCTCACCTTCAGAGGACTACACGTCCTCGCCTTCAGAGGGCTACACGCCCTCGCCATCAGAGGACTACACATCCTCGCCTTCAGAGGACTACACGTCCTCGCCTTCAAAGGACTACACATCCTCGCCTTTAGAGGGCTACACGCCCTCCCTTTCAGAGGAGTACACGTCCTCCCCTTTAGAGGACTACACGTCCTCCCCTTTAGAGGGCTACACGCCCTCGCCTTTAGAGGACTACACGTCCTCCCCTTTAGAGGACTACATGTCCTCACCTTCTGAGGACTACACATCCTCACCTTCAGAGGGCTACACGCCCTCCCTTTCAAAGGACTACACGTCCTCGCCTTCAGAGGGCTACACACCCTCACCTTCAAAGGGTTGCACGCCCTCGCCTTTAGAGGACTACACGTCCTCACCTTCATAGGGCTACACGCCCTCACCTTCAAAGGACTACACGTCCTCGCCTTCAGAGGGCTACATGCCCTTGCCTTCAGAAGGCTACACGCCCTCACCTTCAGAGGACTACACGCCCTCACCTTCAGAGGACTACACGCCCTCGCCTTCAGAGGACTACACGTCCTCACCTTCAGAGGGCTGCACGCCCTCGCCTTCGTAGGGCTGCACGCCCTCGCCTTCGTAGGGCTGCACGCCCTCTCCTTCATAGGACTCCATATCTGCTCCTTTAGAGAATTCAAGGTCCTCCACCCTTAATGCTTAATCGAGGCCAGCGCTCCTGGGTTAGCGGCTAGTAGTTTTATTTTACCAGTTCCTGGGCCACCCCCTGATATTGGAGGGCGGCCAACTGTGCGAGCACAACCAGAGAGGGAGGCTATCGTGCAGCTACTATGCATATCGGGGCAAGATTTCACCAAGTGACCATAATGTTGATCTCCCCCTGCGGAAGTATTAGTTGGTCTGTGTTGTCATGACATAGGTAAGTATGCACGTGGCTCAATTGATTTCTGATGCCATCCACTATTTACCGGGATCGCGCCTACAAGACATCCAATGGACCCAGAGAAGTCCAATAGGGTCTTGGGGTTTCCAGCTTTGATTACGGGCCTTTGTCAATTCTACGGAGTGCCCGTCGCCCCCATCAAGGTCATCAAGCCCCCTATTAACTGGGCTTTCATCAAGAAGTACTACGCCCCCTGGGCAGGCGCAGGGCGAGACACCATAGCAGCCTGGGGATGGCCGGCAGCGGGCAATAGATGCATCGCCGCAACCTCCAGAGCCCCTCAGTTCATCTACAAAGGTTGGAGAGTTGCCTACAACCCGTGGCCGACTAGCAGGTGACCAAGTCCAAAGCCAAAGGTAAGCAAAAATACCTCACAAAATATATATATGTATGTTTAGGTAGCTAGATACCTTGGATATGCATGTATATAGCAAAAATACCTCAAAAAATATACATATGATTAGGTAGCAAAATACCTCATGAAAGAAAAAACAAAAAAAGTTAAATAAAAATAAAATTGGTTAGCTAAAAGACTAACATGCTTTTGAAAGGAAATGAACTTGCCATTCAGAACACAAGGTTTTTGAAGAAAAAAATGTGTATGCACCTGAAGGGTGAATGCTGTGAAAATTTTCCCAAACGCCCAAAATGGGCTCAGATGGATGAATGAATTGATAAAAGAGCATGTTTTGGAAACACTGGGTTGACTTAAATAGGAAAAATGAATCCTGAGCCCTAGTGTCACATGACCATAAAAACTTGATGCTTGAGTGTCCACATGGGTGCATGCATGACCAGTTTTGCATAAAATTTCCAAATCATCATTGTTGTATGTGTGTCATGGAAATAAATGTGGGACATCCCCTTTATCCCTAAACCGCTGGCCAAACCAACACCCTGACATACATCATGTTCGGCCGTTCTACAAGCCTCTTGAGCCAAAATCCCAATTCACCATAAACCTTGATCCAGGGTGAGAATGTCCATCCTCGCCCTCAAATGAAGACAAAGAAAAAAGAAGAGAAGGAGAAGAAAAAAGTTCCCGATCAAAGATCGGAAGAAAACAAAAGCAAAAGTTCTTGATCAAAGATCGGAAGAAAACAAAAGAAAAAAGTTCCCGATTAAAGATCGGAAGAAAATAAAAGAAATATACAGAAAGGTCTTCGGACCAGACAATATTTGAATTGTCACAAGCAAATAAGAAAAGAAAGGAAACCACGACTTGAAGTGTTCCTCTCCCTTTGATTACCAACCAAAATCCTGTGCGCCGGGGACTCTTTCGCCCCGCACTAAACAAAAATAAAAAAAGGAAAAGGCCAAAACACACAAAGCCAAATTTCCCACCAAAAATGTCATTCCCGAAAAAGTCCTATTGATCCGTGATCACGCACGTAATCTTTGATTTGATAGGAAATGATTTGCAAAATCAAGTCATGACATATCTATGGTTCGAAATTAGGATAAAACACTTACCTGTGTGAGATTGATACACTTTGAGTGATTTTCTTCTATTTTGTTGGATCTAGTGTTTCCTCTAAATGGTCGTTTAGAAATGAAACACTAACATCCAAAATCTCATTTGTGGTTATGAGAAAATTTCATCAGCATGCTCTTCTTCCCCAATAGACACATCTTTTTTTCTCCAAATTACATTTTTCTCTGATCAATTGGTAGTTTTTGTTTCTTTACTAAAGCATGTTCGCATTTAATTGAAAGAACGCCGAGACTATTTTTTAGTCTCGCATCTTTTGTCATCCAGAGACGGCGAGTTCGATGACATGCGGGGGTACCTTATGGTTATCTGCACCTTTTGTCAACCAGAGGCAAGCAAGCCCGTTGACTCGTAGAGACTAACGTTGTCATCTGCACCTTTTGTCAACCAAGGGCAAGCGAGCCTGTTGACACGCAGAGACTAACATCGTCTTCTACACCTTTTGTCATCCAGAGATGGCGAGTCCAATGACATGCGAGGGTACCTTATGGTTATCAGCACCTTTTGTCAACCAGAGGCAAGCGAGCCCGTTGACACACAGAGACTAACATTGTCTTCTGCACCTTTTGTCATCCAGAGACGACGAGTCCGATGACGTGCGGGGGTACCTTATGGTTATCCGAACCTTTTGTCATCCAGAGATGGCGAGTCCGATGACATGCGGGGGTACCTTAGGGTTATCCACATCTTTTGTCAACCAAGGCGAACAAGTCCGATGATATCGGGATGTTGTTGGTCATCCGATTCTGATTATTTTGAAAATTTTTGCAGGTTTTACTTTCTTCATCCAGAGACATTCAAGCCCGACGACACACAAGATTCTTCTCTGCTAGGCAGGGACGATCGAGCCCGATAGCATGCAGTGACTAAAATCGTCATCTGCACCTTCCCCAGAGATGTCAGCGTCTTCCGGCCGAGACTGCGAAAAAGTCTCATTTGCTATCCATAAGACTCAAAGCCCGATAGCATGCAGTGACTAACGTCGTCATCTGCACCTTCCCCGGAAATGTCAGCGTCTTTCGGCTGAGACTGCGAAAAAGTCTCATTTGCTATCCGTAAGACTCAAAGCCCGATAGCATGCAGTGACTAACGTCGTCATTTGCACCTTCCCCGGAGATGTCAGCGTCTTTCGGCCGAGACTGCGAAAAAGTATCATTTTCTATCCGTAAGACTCGAAGCCCGATAGCATGCAGTGACTAACGTCGTCATCTGCACCTTCCCCGAAGATGTCAGTGTCTTCCGACCGAGACTGCGAAAAAGTCTCATTTGCTATCCGTGAGACTCAAAGCCCGATAACATGCAGTGACTAACATCTTCATCTGCACCTTCCCCGAAGATGTCAACATCTTTTGGCCGAGACTGCGAAAAAGTCTCATTTGCTATCCGTAAGACTCAAAGCTCGATAGCATGCAGTGACTAACGTCGTCATCTACACCTTCCTCGAAGATGCCAGCGTCTTCCGGCCGAGACTGCGAAAAAGTCTCATTTTGCTATGTGTAAGACTCAAAGCCCGATAACATGCAGTGACTAACGTCATCATCTGTGCCTTTCCCAGAGATGTCAGCGTCTTCCGACTGAGACTGCGAAAAAGTCTCATTTGCTATTCGTAAGACTCAAAGCCGGATAGCATGTTGTGACTAACGTCGTCATCTGCACCTTTCTGGGAGATGTCAGCGTCTTCCGGCCGAGACTTTTTTTAGTCTCACACTTCTGTTAATCCTGACCCGTGAAGTCAGGTGGCAGGCGAAGATACCCAAGTGGTTATCCGTACAAAGACAACTTCTGTTAATCCCGACCTGTGAAGTCAGGTGGCAGGCGGAAATACCCCAAGTGGTTATCTGTACAAACACACTTCTGTTAATCCTGACCCGTGAAGTCAGGTGGCAGGCGAAAATACCCCAAGTGGTTATCCGTACATACACAGTTTTGCTACCCCAACCTGTGAGAAGTCAGGTAGCATGCGGAGACACCCTATACGGTAATCCGCATACATTTCAAAGACAAAAATGTCTTCAGTCATTGCATGCCTTCAAAGGTGACAATGACCTTCCTTTACATTTCGAAGACGACAATGTCTTCAGTCATTGTATGCCTTCAAAGGCGACAATATCCTCATCTACATGTCGAAGACGACAATGTCTTCAGTCATTGCATGCCTTCAAAAGGCGACAATGTCTTCATTTGCATTTCGAAGACGACAATGTCTTCACCTAAAAAAACTTCAATATCCTTTTCCCCTGTGCTTTGTAGGACTCGACGTCCTTTGTTTGTACGCTTTAAAAAAAAAAAAGGGAGAGTGAAAATGAAAATGAAAATGGATTAAACGAGAAAAGAAGGAATTTCAATATCTTCATGCCTTCATGGGTTTTACTACTTGGATTTGCGCTAGTGGCCAGTCGGGTAAAGACTCAGCTCAAACAAAATTAGTGTCTTATCTTTACTTCCCTTTTATCTCCAATAAAAGATAAGTAAAAAGGGGCAACTATCATACCCTAATTTCATCCGGGGACCATTGTTTGTCAGCATGCGACCTTCGTTTGACGACCTCAAAATGTTTAACACCCATCGTTGTGGAATCCGTAAAGTTCTGAGATGTTTCGGGAAGAAACCGGTCAAAAACAAGAAAACGGGAGTGTATTTAGCAAAGTGGGGTGTGTGTAAATAAATTGTTACACTCTAATTTCATCTGAGGACCATTGTTGATCGCTTCGGAAGGCTTAACACTCATCACGGTGGAATCCATAAAGTTTCGTGAGATTTCAGAAAGAAAACAGCCAAAAACACAAAAATGGGGGGTGAACTTATCAAGATAAGGGTGTAAATAGAAATTCGAATCTAGGCCCTTGGGTTGCTTAAGGAGGAAGCAACTGGGCAGCAAGCTGCTCCATGTTGTTGAAAATGGTTTCCGGGGCTTTCGTGGCTTCCGTAAAATTTCCGAAAACCTTGGATAAGCATATTTCACTTAACATTGGTGAAAGGGAACAGAAAAAAAGATGAAAATCAAATCCAAAACACTCCCGTAAGGATTCCGTAACTTTTCTGTAAAGTACGAAAAGGGGGGTGAACTTAGTAATTGGGGTGCGCTTAGAAATCTTCCTCAAGAAGCCTCTGGGCGGCAAGGACCTCCCTTTTTCCTATAAATAGGGGAAGGGGGGCTGTTTCAAAATATTCTGGACCCCTTGGCTATGCATTTCGGCTGTTTTGGGTGAAAAAATATGTTTTCGTGAAGAAAATCCAAGCTGAGGTGCTTCCGTAACGCTTCCGTAAGCGATTTTGTGGAAATTCTTCATCGTTCTTCATTGTTGTTCACCATTCTTCGTTCATTCTTCGTCGTTCTTCAGTCTTCAACTGGTAAGTTCCCAAAATCAAATCTTTCAATTCATTCTATGCACCTTTAGTGGTCCCTACTTGTTTTGTGTACTCTCACTTTAATTTCGCTTACTTTCAGTTTTCTTTTCTTCCGCTTTAACAAGCTTTTAACTGTTTATTTAAACCGTTTTCTCACCTAATAAATGATAAAATGAATTTCAACCGATCAATTGTGTTGTAATCTCGTTTAATCACTGTTAAAACAAAATCTAACCGATCGTTCACGCTATAACCTCGGTTAAACCAAAAAAAAGAAAAATAATAATAAAATAATCAAAATATCTTGAAAAATAATAAAATAATCAAGAAAAATCAATCGGACATTTTTCTTTGAAAGATTCCTTGAATTAATTGACTAATAATCAAAGTGAAACCAAGGCTAAAATCACTAAAAAATCACTAAAAACCGTTGTAAGGTCCAACGCCTTAAACGGTCCTCTTTGCTTTTATCGGTTAACATGGACCGTTCAAAAGCATAAAATCAACATGTAACTTTACCACTTTTGCAAGAACTACGTAGGTCTGATTTCCTCATCGCAATTGAGGATACGTAGGAGCAAAAGCCTCGCTTTTGTCGACCACCCCAAGAGATCGTTAATGGTCCAACGCCTTAACGTTTCTCTCCTTTCAAAAGCCAAGAGATCGTTAATGGTCCAACGCCTTAACGTTTCTCTCCTTTCAAAACCAAGAGATCGTTAATGGTCCAACGCCTTAGCATTTCTCTCCTTTCCAAAAATCGAAAGATCGTTTAATGGTCCAATGCCTTAAACGATTTTTATTCGGTTAAAATCGATCTTGCGGAAAAAGATCAAAACAACTTAACCAACGTTTAGTTCTAAAAATTACGTAGGTCTGATTTCCTCATCGCAATTGAGGATACGTAGGAGTGAGGGAAACACCATTGTCGACCACAAAAAGATAAAAAATACAAAAAACATAAAAAGCATAAAAACACAAAAAGACATAAAAAAGGGAAAATAAAACATTTTGAAGTCATATTTGCACACTTGATTAAAGGCTACCGTCCCTTGTGACGAACGCGTTGGGTGCTAATACCTTCCCCGTGCATAAAAACAACTCCCGAACCTTTCACGATTAAAGTTTGTAGACCACACGTTTTGGTTTTTTTGACGTTTTCCTCGAATAAACGTTGGTGGTGACTCCGCACATTTTCCTTTCTTGGAAGACGCACCCGTGAGCCCCGTGTCGCCCTCCCGCTGAAGGGTAGGTTGCGAAAGTTGGGTATTCTAGATTAATTTTATTGGGTTTTCTAGTTTCATTTTTTTAGGTTTTCTAGGTTTATTTTGTTATTTTGGTTTTATGTTTTGTGTACAACATTGCGTGTTTCTCTTTGAATTTTGGGTTATGTACAGGTAATGGGTAATTGTTTTTGAAATAGGAGTTTCTTTGCATTTTGTGAATTGAAATCCTTGTTTTTCTCTACATGTCAAGTTAGTTTTGAAAGTTCGAATTGGAAGTGATAGATTTACCCTTGATGAGAATTTGAGCCATCATCATCTATTTTATTCGGTGTGTTTTGCCCCATTGATTGCTTGCACAATAGCCTTGGCTTGACTCTTGTTGATACTTCTTGCTTCACATGCATGTTGGGAGATTATTTAGGCATTTTGTTCTTATAAGCCTCTAGCCAAATGAGCCTACCTTGAATTAATTCCTTTGATAGCGCCTTTGAGCCTATGTTCCCCTTTCTTTGTTTTGAAGCTCATTACAAGCCTTAAGTGAAAAACCATGATCTCACCCTACCCTTAAGGAATTTTGAAGCTTTGGAATTGTTTTGGGAATAAGTGTGTGGGGGGGTATGTTTCATTGGATGATATGTTTTTTTGGTCATGCTTGATGATGTATTTTGGCCATTCTTGATGCATATACATATATTACCTAATTGTTGCTTTATTTTTCAATTGCTTTCAATTGCTACTGTTCACGTTAAAAAAACAAAAAAAAAAATAGAAAAAGAATGAAGTTGAATACATGAGGTCTTGGTTTGAAGACTTGGATTGATTTGAGGACTTGGTTGACTTTGTTTTGGGTTTAATTTTTATGCTTAATTTTTAATTTTGGTTTTGGGGTTTACTACTTTTTCTTAGTTCTCACTTATTCCCCATTGCTCCTCTATTCCTTTGGGTTTTAGCTACTTATCCCATACTATTCTCTACCTTGTCCTTGGCCCCATTACAACCTTAAAAGACCTTTTGATCCTCATATGCATGTGTTTGTGATGTGGTTGTCAATTTTAGAGTCTTGCCAAGTCTATGTGGTGTTTGTTTTCATGGGTGCTCTGAGAGTAAACAGTAGCCTAGACACTTGAGAGATAGAGTGCATATCTTATGAGGCTTTATCACTTTTCATTCTTGAGCTGATTGACTATCTTGCCATGTTTGAGATGCTTGGATGATTTTCATGTCTGTCTTGATTCTTTAACTCTCTACGTGTTGGATGTTTCCCATTCCTTTCATTCCTTGAGATTCATTGAGAAATATGTAATTGTTTTTGTGTTTGTTTGTTTCCCTTTAATGTCTCTGGATTTGTTCCTTGCTTTGCTTTTTGATTTTGCCTAGGAGTGCAAAAGGCTAAGTGTGGGGGGATTTGATGTGTCATTATTTTCTCCTATTTCTTAACCCTTTTTGTCACCATTTTAATTACTGATTAGCCTTAATTGTTAAATTAATTATGCAGTATTATCATTTGGGCCTACTTGACTAATTTTGTGTTTTTAATTTAATTTTAGGAGAATTATAAGCAATTGGGCTTGAATCCGGAATTGGGCTTGGACTTGAAGAGAGCAGACAATTTTATTTTATCAAATCTTATCTTATCCAGATTTTATTTCATCTAGATTTTATTTCGTCCACATTTTATTTCATCCAATCTTATCTTATCTTGTTCAGATTTTATTTTATTTCGTTTATGGGCTTGGACTTAAAATAGATTTGTAAGCTTTGGGGCTGAGGACCTATATAACAGCACCAAGGTTTTAGTTAAGTTTTTCAGAGAGGAGAATAATTCTAGGGTTTTAGAATTCCAGTCTTTATTGTTCATGCACACTGTTCATGTAGAATAAAATTTGTTTTCTGCAATTTCATTTGTGCTTCAATCTACAATTTCGTTTTCTACTGATTAATGGAAGGCTAAGTCTCCAACGTTGTTTTCTCTTGAGGATTAAGCACAACTCTCTTTGACGTTTTGTTATTACTATTGAATTCTGATAAGTTTTTCCTCTTCACCAATTACTCTGTATTTGTTGCTATTAATCCATGCATGCTTAGTGCTTGATTAATTGTCTCTGCGCTTAATTTACCTTCATGCTTAATGATCAGTTTCGTTCATGATTAATTGGTGTATGTGTTGCTTAATCACATAATGACAGCCTTATGTTAATTTTCGCTTAGTAATTTAATTTAAGGTTGGATTAAGTGGTTGAACTGATCAAGGGGAAACAACATGTTTTAATTCTGTTATTTTCTAATTCAAATTTGCTTGCTGTTTAATTTACAAAAACAAACAACCCCCCCAATTCGTTACTGTTTTATTACTATATGTTATGAACGTTTGGTTGACCATTGCTCGTTGGGAAACGACCTAGGATCACTTCCTAAATACTGCATTTTTAATGTTTATTTGATTTGGGTACGGCCTCTATCAATGAGGAATCGAGGTCTAGCAGTCCAGGAGACAACATAGGAACGCATGCGCATTGTTAAATAGAGAACATCCTTTTTAGCATCAGGAACCTATGAGGAAGACGAATGCATTCTCTACTTGTTTTTACACAGTATTTCTCTTGCGTGATTTTCTTTCTTTTTACCTAGATAGTTTAAATACCTGTTCATAACCACAGTCATATTTTCATACCAGACACCTATTTATCGAAATAGCTTGCCAGATAACACAAGTTCCCCGAGAGTTCGATACTCGGTTCTTACCGTTTTATACTACTTGTGCGATCCAGTACACTTGCCGGTTGCGAACAAGTTTTTGGCGCCGTTGCCAGGGAACTTCTTTTTATTTGGGAAGTTAGCTCGTTTTTAGGTGTCTATTCTTTATTTTTTATTCTTTGATTGTTTCTGTGAATACTTGTTCTTTAAGTTATATTTATCTTTTCTAATTGAACCGGATAACCACTGCTCTGTTAGTATTGTTTATGCATAGATCTCCTACAGGCACTTTAGTTCCTTTGGACTTAGAAATAGAAGCTACACTAAGAAGGAATAGGGCTGAAAAGAGAAGGAAACTATTGCAAGACAGAACAGTTGCGTCCATTCTTGAGGAGGAGACTCATTTTTCTAATTCATTATCACTTGATTCACCATCACCATCATCAAGGGAATCCGCTAATCAACATTCTGAAGCTGTTACCATGGCAGATGAGCATGATCAGAGGACTACCCTTGAGGACTATTCAAGTGGCTCTGTACCACAATTTTTCACTAGCATTGCATGTCCTGAAGTGCAAGCGCACAACATCACCTACACACATTCTTTGATCCATCTGATACAAGGGAATTTATTTCAAGGATTACCCAATGAAGATCCCTATGCACACTTGGCAACATTTATAGAGATTTGTAATATTGTTAAGATTGCCAGTGTACCAGATGAAGCTAGCAGACTCAGCCTTTTCTCATTTTCACTGGCAGGATAGGCCAACAGATGGCTCCACTCATTCAAAGGCAACAGTTTTAAAACCTGGGAAGAAGTGGTGGAAAAATTCCTAAAGAAGTACTTTCCAGAATCTAAGACTGCTGAAGGGAAGGCAGCAATATATTCATTTCATCAGTTCCCTGATGAATCCTTGAGTGAGGCATTGGAGAGATTCAGAGACTTACTGAGAAGAACTCCTACCCATGGATTCTCCGAGCCAATCCAACTGAATATGTTCATAGATGGGCTGAGACCACAAACCAAGCAATTACTAGATGCTTCTGCTGGGGGAAAATAAAGCTGAAAACCCCAGAAGAAGCAACTGAGCTTATAGAGAACATGTCAGCCAGTGATCAAGCCATTCTGAGGGACAGAACCCATCAACCCACAAAGAAGAGCCTGTTGGAACTAACATCACACGACGCCTTGTTGGCACAGAACAAGTTGCTATCTAAGCAACTTGAGATCCTAACGGAAACACTTGTTAAGCTGCCAACTAAATTGTCGATTGGACAACCTACCCATTCTTCTGTTTTGCAAGTCACAGGTTGTACCATTTGTGGTGAAGCTCACGAGACAGGCCAATGCATTTCCACTGATGATAACACTCAAGAAATTCATTTCATGAGGAATCAGTAGAGGCAAGGGTACACTCAAGGAGGGTTTTCAGGCTTCCAGCAAGGTCCTTATAATCAACAAGGACAGTGGAGGACACACCCTGGCAACCAGTTCAATAAAGACCAAGGTGGATCCTCAAACAGGCCAATTCAACAAGGGCCTAACATCTTTCAGAGGACAACCAAGTTGGAAGAGACCTTTATTCAGTTTATGCAGGTATCGATGTCAAATCATAAGAGTACTGAGTCAGCACTAAAGAACCTTGAAGTATAGATGGGACAACTGGCCAAGCAGATAGTTGACAAGTCATCAAACAACTTTGGAGCAAATACGGAAAATAATCCTAAGGAGGAATGCAAGGCTGTGATGACCAGGAGTAAAAGGTTTGTGGAAGCTGAGGATGAAGAAAATGTGGTAGACAAGGAACAACTGAGTGAAAAGACAGGTGCCGAGGTTAAGAAAAATGATGTGAAGGGTAAAGAGAATCAGGAAAAAGGGAAGAAAATAATGGTCCAGAATAAAGAGATGGAGGACCAAGAAAAAGAAAAAGAAATAGAAATGAGAAAAATGAAAATAAAAATAATAAGGTTGCAGAGAAGAGTAGAAGTGGAAAGGCTATGGAAGAAAATGTGGAAGTACCATATCCCGTGGTGCCTTCCAAGAAAGAAAAAGATCGTTATTTGGCAAGGTTTTTGGATATTTTCAGGAAACTGGAAATAACCATGCCCTTTGGCGAAGCTCTGTAGCAAATGCCACTCTACTCTAAATTTTTGAAAGATATGTTGACAAGGAAGCACAAGTACATTCATCAGGAAAACATCATAGTGGAAGGAAATTGTAGTGTTGTAATCCAAAAGATCCTTCCACCTAAGCACAAAGATCCTGGGAGTGTAACCATTCCTTGTTCAATAGGAGAAGTCAATGTGGGAAAGGCTCTGATTAATCTGGGAGCCAGCATTAATTTGATGCCACTCTCCATGTGCAGAAGACTGAGAGAGTTGGAGATTATGCCCACTCGAATGACTTTGCAATTAGCTGACCGCTCCATTCCCAGGCCCTATGGAGTGATTGAAGACGTGTTGGTCAGGGTAAAGCATTTTATCTTCCCAGCAGACTTTGTGGTCATGGATATCTCTGAAGATATTGACATCCCTGTAATCTTGGGAAGGTCATTCATGTTGACTGCAAGCTGCATAGTTGACATGGGGAAGAGAAAGCTGGAGTTAGGTTTTGAAGGCCAGAAAATTGATTTCGACTTGTTTGTGGAAGACAAGCCTGCTCCAGAACACAATGTTTGCTTGCAGGTAATGGGAGAAGGTCAAGAGGTTCTGAAGGTGAGAACCAAAACATGAGATTGGCCAGAGAGGTAAAAGCGTCAAGCTAATGACGTTAAAGAAGCGCTTCCTAGGAGGCAACCCAGTTTTAATCTTTGTTGTGTTTGTTTTTCAAGCATTTGATCATTAGGAACTTGCTATGTAAGCTGTACATAGGAGTATATCAGCCACTCTTTGAATGCTTAACATAAGGGTTTCAATTTCATGGAAAAAGGACTGAATAATAACTTAGAAAACATTTTCTAAAAAATATTCCTTTCGCTAAGCGCAAGCCTCGCGCTAAGCGCATCTCTGTTCATGCGCTAAGTTGTGAGTCTCACGCGCTTAGCGCCCAACCCTTGCATCTAAGGTTGATTTGGTCCGCTAAGCTGACCAAGGTTGAGCTAAGCTAACTTCAATTCAAATTGAATTCAGCTAAGCTTCAGTCTTATCGCTAAGCGACATTTTATCCGTGGCTAAGCAGGACCTATTGTCACCAAGCGCAATTCCTCACGGCCTTAATTGAGGTCCATGACACTAAGCGCTAGTCATGGTAGCTAAGCGAGATTCTTTGTGGCAATATGAGCGCTAAGCGAGTACCTCTCAGCTAAGCACGTGCTCCTTTGTACTTAAGATGCATCATATTAGCTAAGCTGGCCAAGGCCAGGCTTAGCGAGAGTTGCAGCTTTTCTAATCTACAGGTCTCGCTAAGCAGACGTACTCTCGCGCTAAGCCGAGTTTTTGTGTAAAAAAAAAATATTTTCAAATTTGAAACGTCGGCTAAGCGCACGTGTTCGCTAAGCGAGCCTGGTTAAGAAACCAAATGTCTCTCTTGCTTGCTTAGCACAATAGTTCGCTAAGCGAAGGTATCGAAAAACTGCTTAAGTAAGTGTAACAACAGTTACACTCACATTTTCCAGATTATAGAAACCTCAGCTCTGCATTCTCTCTCTCCAAAAATTTGCACATTTTGCATCTGTACTCTCTTTGTGCATTTTCGACTTTGAAGCATCAATCATACACCATCCAAGTAAGTTCCTTGATTCTTTTTCTCTTTTTCATGTCTTAACTCTAGGGTAGAAGACTTTAACTGTAGCTTTAGATTTTTTGGGTTTTTATGTTTTGTTAGAACTAGTTTAAGATTAGGGCTATGTAAGCTTGTATACTAAATTGAGTATGGCGCACACATTGCATGTTTGATATGCCTTTTAGAGGCTTGAAAAGTGCGAGAAAACGAGCTGTGTTTTCTGGAAAATGCGATGATCTCGCTAAGCGAGCATGTGGCGCTAAGCGAGTTCATCAATACTCATTGTATATAAGTGTTATCTGAAGAACTCGCTAAGCGCGCTTACCGCGTAAAGCGAGTTCATCTTTTGAGGATGAACACTCATCCTCTTGCTGAACTCCTTGTGGCTAAGCGAGGCTGAATCGCTAAGCCCAGGTAACTCAACCAAATTTTGTGTTGTAAACCTTGCGCTAAGCCAAGTTTACCTGAGCTAAGCGCATTTCATCACGGCAACTTTTAGGCTAAGCCAGCTTAGCTTCAGCTAAGCCGACATGTTATGTTTCTCAGGGCGCACTAAGCGAGCTATATCCCGCTAAGCGCCTATTGTTAATTTTAGCCTTTATTGTTGTTTTTTAACTTGAACGATTTTGGTCTAAGGAATTTTGAGTTCTTTTTAGTTAAAGATGTAACCAAGAAAAAGAGCTAGAACGGAGGACATCCCTTCGTCATCCACTCCAGCTCCTCCATCAATAATTGGAGGACAGGACATCCAAAGCTCACCAACTTTAGTTCCTATGCTACAAAGCTTATTCCGAGGACAGTTCGTTATCATGCACAGCCTGCAAGAGTTGACTCACAATAGGCCAATCATATCTATGGAGCATTTTCTTGAGCAAGTAGCCTGGCCTGAAGCTCAACTTCCATTGGTGAGACCCAGCGAGGTTGCTCCGCCTGAGCCCACACTTGTGCAGGTCAATTCAGAGCCAGCTGACCCACAATCTCCATTAGTGAATCCACCTTCTTCACCTATGCTTGAAGCAGTTCTGCCATCTCCTCCTCTAATTGTAATTTCTGACGCATCATCAGATGAAGCAGTTGCCCCTCCTGATTCACCAGTTGCAGAAATAGCTGACCCCCCTGTTTCCCTAATTGGAGGAATTGCTTATCTTTCTGATTCATCATCTAGAGAAGCTGTTGCTCTCACCGATTCCCCAGTTTAAACACTTTTGACATTGTTGATTCTTAATGCCACTTTTAGCTTTTTGGGTTATTATTATAATTATGGTTTTCGTACAATATTTCCCATATATTTATATACAATGCTAGTTTTATTTATAAATAGTTGGTTTGCTCTTCCTGAAGTATTCTGAACAGTTTAACTTGTTTTGATGACATGGCAGTGAAACACTTTTATTGACTTATGAAAATGGGTGTTTGAATTGAGTGCATGATTTGGATGGAGTTTGTGTTTCTTTTCATGAGTTGAGCAAATGTGTATGTTAGACAAAGAAAGAACAAGAATGTGAACTTGCAATTAGAATTGTTAGTCAATAGACAGATTGATTGTGAAAGAAAAGCTTGAACCAAAATCGGTGAGAGTGTGACCTTAAACTATGAGTGAACGACTAGCTGTGAGTGATAATCTTTTCATGAATCTCTGAATTTTAGAATGAAATGTATAAATGAGGACATGATGAAGGCCATGATTGTACATACACAAGCTCTCTGACCAAACAGCTTACCTTAAATGATAATTGCATCCTTTGCTCCCTTTTTTAGCTTAATGATATTGTAAAAAAATTTGAATCCTAAACTTAAATAAATATCTCATGATACCTTGTTTAGATTCTAGGAGAGCATATGGTTCAAAGAAAATTTACTCTGTTCAAAGAAAATTTACTCTAAATTTGGGGGAGGGAAGTCAATTCCAATGAAAAGAAAAAGGTTAAGCATTAGCACACACAACAAATAAGTTGTATGTTAAAAAAAAAGAAGAAAGAAAAGAATAAACTATGATGTTACAATAAGGTCAAAAGCAACTTGAAAGGAAAAGATAGTGAGGAAGCTACTGGTATAATACAAGATCATTGGGATAAGTCTAGGACTTGTGCTCTCTTAGAATCTAAACCTTTGAATCCTAGAAAAACCAATGAATTTTTGTAGCCAAACCTCACTGCAAGCCTGAGAAAGTCCTTCTGATTCTGTTTATACATTTCTGACTTGATGGCATGAGATGAAATGCAAAGATTGGACCTCCTGTTAGTTGTTATCAATGAATAGCTTAAACACTTGTGCTTGAGTGAAACAGTAGCCGTGAGACTGTGGTTTGAGCTACTTTCCTTGATATCTGTCTTATGATTAACTTCATCTTATTGTATAGTTCACATTTTGTTCTCCTCTTTGTCTAGCTGCATATTTTGTGAAAACAAGTGATAGGTACACACTGCTTCATCTTTCTCATCATGCAATTAATAAATTTTGATGCATACACCTTTGTACATAAACATTGCATGTTTTACCACTTGAGGGCAAGTGAGCTGTTCTCTTTTGCTTGAGGACAAGCAAAACTGTAAATTTGGGGAAGTTGTTAGTCGATGAATACGACTAACTTTTGTGTATAAAACTTGTGTATATTGTATCAAACTTTCCCAATTTATGGTTGTTTTGTAATACTATAAGTACTTTTTGTTAAATATAGGTAATAGATAATTTATACTTTTGTTTTGTGCGTTTAATAATCAATTTCTCTCAATTTCAGGTTAAATAGGCAACTTTGGCAAAGTGTTGTTTTTCACTCTTTCGCTAAGCCAAGCTGCTGGCTTAGCGAGAATTTGCTAAGTGCAACCTTCAGTGGCTAAGCGCGAGGAAGAATCTAGAAGAAGATGAGTTGTCAAGTTCGCTAAGCGCACCGCTCCAGGTCATCAAGTGCACCGCTTCTGCTCATCCGCTAAGCGAAACAAGCGCGCTAAGCCAAAATCCACTTATGCGCCCTAAGCGATCCAGATCTGCGCTAAGCGCACGAGCACGAACAAGACCACCTATTTAAGCCTGAAATCAAATTTGCAAAGGGAGTTTGGTATTTTTCTTGAAGAAGCCTCTGCATGCACGAGAGTCTGGTCTTGGCTTGAAGCTTTTGCATGTTTAGGAAGTTCTAGAGAGAGAAAGGTCCAAGTTCCAGAGAGTTATGAGATTTTGCTATGTGAAGATCTGCAGAGACGCGAGTTCGAAGCGGAAGCCGTTCTGGGAGCTTGAGATGAGTTTGTGAGTGATTGTGAGATCCTAGAGGTGAAGGAGACATCCTCACCACTTATGTTTTTGCAGTCTTTCATCTTGTTCTTCTCTTTGTTGTAAAGGAGGTTTTTGGACTATGGAAAGCTAAATCCTCTGTTGGATCTTCCCTGTAAGTACCTGATGTAAATATATTTCTATCTATGTAATGATGTTTTGTGTGTTCTCTGTGCCATCTGCTTTTCATTCCAGTGTGCTTTTACCTTGATCACATAGATGCATGCTTTGTTAGGGTCATTCAACAATGGAAACTGGTCTGATTCTAAAGTCCTTGATAGTACAGGACTAAGTTGTTGTGCTATCATGAGGAATCGGGGTACAAGAACTTAGTTGTGTATGTGTGTCTTAATGCGGTCATGGTTGAGTTTAGTCTTACAAGAGGAATCTGCAGACGAGGCTTGATCAGGACTAGGCTAGGCTATCATGAGGAATTGGGGTCTAGCAGTCCAGGAGACAACATAGGAACGCATGAGCATTATTAAATAGAGAACATCTTTTTTAGCATCTAGAACCTATGAGGAAGACCAACACATTCTCTACTTGTTTTTACACAGGGTTTCTCTTGGATGATTTTCTTTCTTTTTGCCTAGATAGTTTAAATACCTATTCATAACCACAGTCATATTTCATACCAGACGCCTATTTATCGAAATAGCTTGCCAGATAACACAAGTTCCCTGAGAGTTCGATACTCGATTCTTACCGTTTTATACTACTTGTGCGATTCGGTACACTTGCCGGTTGCAAACAAAATCCAACTTCCTAAAAAAGTCCTATTGATCCATGATTACGCATGTTATCTTTGATTTGATAGGATTTGCAAAGTCAAGTCATGACATACCTGTGGTTCGGAATTAGGATGAAACACTTTCATGTGTGAGATTTATACATTTTGAGCGGTTTTCCTCTATTTCAATTGGACCCAGTGTTTCTTCTAAATGCTCATTTAGAAACAAAATGCTAATATCCCAAATCTCATTTGTGGCTATGGGAAATTCCATCAACATGCCCTCCTTCCCCAATAGTCACATCATTTTTTCTTCAAAAATATATGTTGCTCTGACCAGTCTGGAGGTTTGTTTCTTTGCTAAGCATGTTCGCGTTATAGTTGAAGGATTCACCGAGACTATTATAGTCTCCCCTTTACCATCTAGAGAAAATCAATTCCGATGGCACACAGAGACAAATATGGTCATCTGTCCCCTATTGTCGAAGACTCAATGTCTTTCGATCGAGACTATTACAGTCTCCCCTTTACCATCTAGAGACAATCAAGTCGGATGGCACACAAAGACAAATATGGTCATCTGCCCCTTGTTGTCGAAGACTCAAGGTCTTTCGACCGAGACTATTACACTCTCCCCTTTGTCATCCAGAGACAATCAAGTATGATGGCACGCAGAGACAAATATGGTCATTTACTCCCTTTGTCGAAGACTCAATGTCTTTCAACCAAGACTATTGCGGTATCCCCTTCGTCATCCAAAGACAAGCAAGTCTGATGGCATGCAGAGACAAGTATGGTCATCTTCCCCCTATTGTCAAAGACTCAATGTCTTTCAATCGAGACTATTGAAGTCTCCTTTGCTATCCAGAGACAATCAAGTCCGATGGCACGCAGAGACAAATATGGTCATCTCCTTCCTTTGTCGAAGACTTAATGTCTTTCGACCGAGGCTGTTGCAGTCTCCCCTTCATCATCTAGAGACAATCAAGTCCAATGGCACGCTGAGACAAGTATGGTCATCTGCCCCCTTTTGCCGAAGACTCAATGTCTTTCGACAGACACTATTAAAGTCTCCCCTTCGTCATCTAGAGGCAATCAAGTCCAATGACATGTGGAGGCCGTCATGGTCATCTGCTTTCGTTGTTTCGAGACTATTTTAGTCTCCTTTACCATCCAAAAACAAGCAAGTTTGATGGTATGCAAAGACGATGATGGTCATCCATTTTTAATTGTTTCCGAGATTATTTTAGTCTCCTTTACCATGCAGAGACAAGCAAGTCCGATGGCATGCACAGACCGTCACGGTCATCTATTTTTATCGCTTTCAAGGCTCCAAGGCCTTTTGTTGATGCACCAGATATCTCTTATGCTCTTTCTTTTGACAGGTTTCGCTGATTGGGCTAGTGGTCAGTCAGGTGGAGAGATCGCTCGAACGAAATTAATGTCTTATCTTTACTTCCCTTTTATCTCCAATAAAAGATAAGTAAAGAGGGGAAACTGTCATACCCTAATTTCGTCCGAGGATGATTGTTTGTCAACATGTGGATTTTTGCCAGCCGAGTTGAGCTGCTTAACACCAATTGTTGCACAATCCGTAGGGTTTTGTGACGTTTCAGAAGAAAATGAGCAAAATACTCAAAATGGGGGGGGGAAATGGTCAATTTGGAGGCATTCCTCAGCCCTTGGGCCCACCTAGGCCCATTAGAAAGCTTCAAGATGCAGCAACTATCTTGCTTGGGCGAGCCTCCCCCTATATAAATAGGCGTGGGGGCTGAGGGGAAGGGGTTCAACATCCTTAGTAAGCATATTTCACTGAAATTAGTGAGAAGAAGGAGAAAAAAGAAGAAAAATCAAGGCCGAGGCACTTCCGTAATGCTTCTATGACATTTCCCTGATCGATTTCGTGAACATTCTTCGCCGTTCTTCGTCCGTTCTTCATCGTTCATCGTTCTTTGATCGGTTAGTTTTCTATTTCAAAGCTTTGAATTCATTCTATGCACCCTTAGGGGTCCATTCTTGCTTTGTATGTCTTCATCTTCATGCTTCCACCATCAGTATTCTTTTTCTTTGTTTTAAGCGAGTTTCGACCAATCGTTTAAGCCGTAATCTCACTTAATCAATGTTAAAATGAATTTCAACCGATCGTTTGTGTTGTAATCTCATTTAATCACCTTTAAAATAAAATTCAACTGATTGTTTGTGCTGTAACCTCAGTTAATCATCAAAAAAATAAGTTTCAATCGGCCATTTACTTCAAAAGTTCTCTTTCAATGAGTTGAAAGGGAAAATAAACTAAGAATTTAAGTCATGATTTTTCACATTTGATTAAAGGCTATTGTCCTTTGTGACGAACGCGTGGGGCACTAATACCTTCCTCGTGCGTAAACAACTCCTGAACCTTTATTTCTTAAGATTTGTAGACCATGTTTTCGGTTTTTCTAACATTTTCCTCGAATAAACGTTGGTGGAGACTCCACATGTTTTTTCTTCCTTGGAAGACGCACCCATGAGCCTCGCGTCGCCCTCCTGCTGAAGGGTATGTTGCGATAGGTATGAACGATGAAATCCAATCCTACATTTTCCTTGAATTAATTAAATTCATTATTATTGTTTCCGTAACTTTACGTATTTCAGACACACTAAATTCCGTTATTTTCGTAATTTTCATTATTTCTTTTATTTCGTTACTTTAAATTATCTTTCGTTAGTTAGACAAACCCATGATATTTCAATTAAATTTGTACATAACTATTAAAATGATAACCTTTATCTGAATGAATTGAGTAACTCAAGTCCCTGTGAAGATGATATGTTTTTATAAATCTGTAACATGCGACAACATTGGTACGCTTGCCAAAAGTGTAACAAGTTTCTGGTGTCATTGCCAAGGATTTGAGTCGCCCAATTAGTTCTTTTGGATTTAAATTTTTAGTTAGATAGACTATTTCCTTACTTTTGTAATTATTTCTTTTATTTTGATTTTGTATAAATTCTCTCTTGTTATATTTTATTTTTCACTAACCTTGGTGCTTATGGGTTGTTGTAGTGTGTCATTTCTTCCTTTATGCGAGGTAAGTTTCTTACAGATAAATCACCATTTGATCCAGAAATTACCAAGACTGAAAGGAAGAACATGAAGAAAAAGAAACAATCAACCACTAAACACTGAGTGAGTCTTCTTTTACTGATGATCCTTCAACTAAAAAGCCACTTGTAGAAGATAACATGGTTGATCGAGGAGGAGAGGGAAATAGACCACTAAGGATGACTCTTGGTGACTATGTTTATCAATAAGGACCAAAGCATTGCAACAACATAGTCATTCCTCCTTTCAGCAACATCATTGTGGAATTAAAGCCACCACTTCTCAGTCTGATTGGCTCACACCCTTTTGCTGGAATAGATCATGAAGATCCATACACACATCTGTCTAGCTTCATGGAACTTTGTAGTACCATGGGAGCTTCTGATGAAGATGCCGAAGCTGTCTACCTCAGAGCTTTCCCATTTTCCTTGGCAGATAAGGCAAAAACATGGCTCCAATCACATCCGAAAAATAGCCTCAACACTTGGGAAGAGGTGGAGGAAAAATTCATTGCAAGGTTCTTTCCTCCGTCTAGATTCATCAGTGCAAAATCTGTCATTGCTACTTTTTCCCAAGGGTTTAATGAACCTCTTTGTGAAACATGGGAGAGATTCAAAGCTTTGTTGCGGAGGTGCCCAAACAATAATTTCGATGATGTTGCACAACTACATATTTTTTATAGTGGTTTGAAACCTCAAACAAAGATTATTCTTGATGTCTCAGTTGGAGGTACTATGATGTCAAAGAGCCCAGAGGAAGCAATTGTAATCATTGACTCCATTGCAGCTAATGATTCTCAGAGTCACCATGAGAGAGCTCCGATTCAAAGAAAAGGTATAATGGAGTTGGATACTCAAAATGCAATTCTGGCTCAAAACAAACTCTTGACTGAACAAATAGAGGCCTTAACCAAGCAAATAAGCCAACTTCCTCAACAATATCAACAAGGTGGATCACAGAAAACACACCAAGCTCATCAAGTTCAACAAGTTATGAGATGTGACTTTTGTGGTGGTGACCATTGGAATGGTCACTGTTCAGCACCTAGTGATTGTCAACAGGAAGATGAGGCTCATTATCTGCAAAATCAAGCTAAACCTCAGCAAAACTTCCAAGGAAACTACCAAGGATACAAAGGTGGCTTAGGTTCAAATCAACCTTATGGCCGGAGACCACAAAATAATAATGCATATTCTGGTCCCACTAACACTTCTTTTGTAGGTCCTTCTAACAACTCTTGTGCAGGTTCTTGAAATAGGGGCTCGCAACAATCATAAGCTCAGCCAGATAGAATGTCAAAGATGGAAGATACTCTAACACAGTTTATGTAGGTGTTCATCTCAAACTAGAAGAACACTGATGCTTCTTTTAAAAATCTGGAAGTTTAAGTTGGACAACTGGCAAAACAACTGTCTGAGCATGGAAGTGGATCTTTTTCAGCAAACACACAGGTTAACCCAAAGGAATTGTGCAAGATGATTACAACAAGGAAAGGGATTGTGGTTGGTTTGAAGGATGATGGTGAGTGTAGTGAGAAAAATAAAAATAAAGGAGTTGTAGAAAAAAATGATGAAAAGGAAAGAGATGAAAAAGAAAAAGAGCAAAATGATGAAGTGGTAACTAATGAAGAAGTGAAGGAGAAAGTAGTAAGCAAAAAAAAGAAGCAGAAATTGAAGAAACCAGCAACCGACAAAGGCAAAGTTGTATTAGATCATCCACCAGTTCATCATCTTCCTTATCCGTATTCTCTGTCAAAGAAAGATAAGGAAAGGTAGTACACACGTTTTTCAGATATTTTCAAAAAAATGTAGATTAATATTCATTTTTCTTAGGCATTTGAGAAAATGCCAACATATGCTAAATTCATGAAGAATTTGCTTACAAAGAAGAGGAGAATCATGGATGATGAAACAGTAGAGCTGGAGGCAAGATGCAATGCAATCATTCAAAAATCCATTCTAAAGAAATCCAGAGATCTCGATAGTTTCACAATTCCTGTGACTATTGGGAGATTATCAGTGGGTAAAACACTTCTTGATTTAGGTGCAAGTATCAACCTAATACCCTTATCCATGATCGAGCGGATAGGGGAAGTAAAAATCAAATCAACAAGGATGACTTTGCACTTAACTGACATAACTATCAAGCATCCTTATGGCATTGTTGAAGATATATGGGTAAAAGTTGACCAATTTCTCTTTCTAGTCGACTTTGTGGTGATGGATATGGATGAAGACAGTGAAGTTCCATTGATTCTTGGCATGCCTTTCATGAAGATTGCTAAAGTTATGATTGATGTTGATAATGGAAAACTCACTGTCAGGGTGCAAGGTGATGAAGTGTAGTTTAATGTATTTGAAGCCATGAAACACCCTAAAGATAAAAAGAGAGTGTTTTAGAACGGAGGTCTTGGATGAAGTAATTTCTTACTCCAGGAGGTTTATTAAAAAAAAAAAAGATGGGTTAGAGAGAACATTGACTGAAGCATTTGAGGAGATGAGTGAAGTTGAAGCAAATAAGAATTCAGAATGTCTCCAATAGCTAAATGCTTTTAGAGAAATTCCTTACCACCAATCTCTCTTTGAAGAATTAAAAGAAGAGAAGCCGAATGAAGCCACAAAAATGGAGCTGAAAGCATTACCTCCACATTTGAAATATGTTTTTCTTGCAGGTGATTCACAGAAACCAGTCATCATTAATTCAAGTGTCTTTGAAGAAGAAGAAAAAAGACTGGTGATAATTTTGCAAGACAACATAGGAGCAATTGGTTCGACCTTATCATACCTCACATGTATTAGTCCTTCTTATTATATGCATAGAATTTTAATGGAAGAATATTATAAACTTGTAGCTCAGCCGCAGAGATGCCTTAATCCAACCATGAAAGAAATGGTCAAAAAAAGGAGGTAGTTAAGCTATTAGAGGCTGGAATGATATATCCTATCTCTGATAGCCAGTGGGTAAGTCCAGTACAGGTAGTTCCAAAGAAGGATGGTATGAATGTTATGAAAAATGAAAAAAAATGAGCTAATACCAACTTGTACTGTTATGGGTTGGAGAATGTGTATTGATTATAGGAAGCTCAACAAAGGCACCAGAAAGGATCATTTTCCATTGCCATTTATGGATCAGATGCTGGAGAGACTAGCAGGCCAAAAATTCTATTGTTTTCTTGATGGGTAGTCAGGATATAATCAAATCACTGTTAATCTTGAAGATCAAGAAAAGACAGCTTTTACATGTTCCTTCGATCTTTTTGCTTACAGGAAAATGCCCTTCGGTCTGTGTAATGCTCCTACTACATTTCGACGGTGCATGCTTGCTATTTTCTCTAATCTCGTTGAAAAAAGTATTGAAGTATTTATGGATTACTTCTATGTTTTTGGATCATCTTTTGATTTATGTTTGTCTAATCTTGACACTATACTGAAGTGATGTGTTGAAACAAACCTGGTGCTTAATTCGGAGAAATGTCACTTTATGGTGACTGAAGGCATTGTGTTGGCCATAAAATCTTTGTGCATGGCATTGAGGTTGAAAAGCCAAGGTGGAAGTCATTGAAAAATTACCTCTAACAGCAAATGTCAAAGGTATCAGAAGTTTTTTAGGACATGTTAGGTTCTACAGGCGTTTCATCAAAGATTTTTATAAGAATTCTTAGCCTTTGAGCAATCTCTTGAATAAAGAAGTTTCATTCCATTTTGATAAATTATGTTTTGAAGCTTTTGATACTTTGAAATAGAAACTGATTTTTGCACCATAATCACCAAATTGGACACTTGATTTTGAAATAATGTGTGATGCAAGTGATTATGCAGTAGGAGCAGTTTTGGGTCAAAGGAAAAATAAAATTTTTCATGTCATACACTATGCAAGTAAGGTTTTAAATGAATCTCAAATTAACAATGCCACAATTGAGAAAGAATTTCTTGAAGTAGTGTATGCTTTGGAAAACTTTAGATTTTATTTGATAGGATCTAAAGTTGTGGTTTTTACTGATCATGCTGCTATAAGATATATGTTGGTTAAAGCTGATTTTGAACCCCGACTTATCTGTTGGATTTTATTGTTGCAGGAATTTGATTTGGACATTAAGGATGAGAAGGGAAGTGAAAATACTGTGGCTGATCATCTTTCTAGGCTAACTATTGATGAGGTGACTACACAAGGACCTGAGATTCGAGAAGAGTTTCCTGATGAGAAGCTATTCAATATTGTAGTAAGGTCATGGTTTGTTGAGATGGCTAATTTTAAAGTAGCTAGTGCACTTCCTGATGATCTAACTTGGCACTAAAAGAAGTTTTTCAGAGACGTTAAATATTTCTTGTGGGATGATCCCTATCTATTTAAAATTGGAGTAGACAATCTCTTGAGGAGGTGTGTAACTCAGGAGGAGGCAAGAAGCATACTGTGGCATTGCCATAGTTCACCTTACGGAGGCCATTACAATGGAGAAAAGACTGTTACAAGGTTCTCCAATCTGGTTTTTATTAACCTACCTTGTGCAAGGATGCTCATGAATACGCCCAAAGGTGTGACAAATGTCTAGAAGGAATGAAATGCCATTGCCAAACATTCTGGAGGTCAAAGCTTTTGACTTCTGGGGGATAGATTTCATAGGTCCATTTCCATCATCTTACTCACATGAATACATTTTATTGGTTGTGGACTATGTAACAAAATGGGTGGAAGCAATAACAGTGCAACATGCAGATGCAAAAACCATTATTTGCTTCCTAAAGAAAAAAATATTCTCAAGGTTTGGCACACCCAGGGTACTAATAAGTGACGGAGGATCCCATTTTTGTAATGCCTACTCAAAAAAGTCCTTTGACACTGTAATGTCAAACACAAGGTAGCCTCACCTTACCACCTTCAGACCAATAGGCATGTTGAAGTTTCTAACAGGGAAGTTAAGAAAATCTTCGAAAAAATAGTTGCTTAATCAAGGAAGGATTGGTCCCAAAAACTACATGAAGCTTTATGGGCATACAGAACAACATACAAAGCCCCTATAGGACTTACTCCCTTCCAATTGGTCTATGGAAAATCTTGTCACCTACCTGTTGAGTTGGGACATAAAGCTTACTGGGCATTAAAGTTTCTGAACTTTGACTCAAATGCAGCTGGTGAACACAAGAAGCTCCAACTCTATGAATTGGAGGAACTGAGTTTTCAAGCTTATGAGAATTCCAAGCTTTATAAGCAAAGAATAAAAATTTATCATGATAAAAAGCTTTCAAAAAGGAATTTTTAGCCTAGTCAATAGGTTTTGTTATTTAATTCTAGATTAAGATTATTTCCAAGTAAGCTAAAATCTAAGTGGTTTGGACCATTCATCATCAAAGACGTTATGCCACATGGAGCGGTGATATTGGAGGATCCAGCCACCAAAAGGACATGGACCGTGAATGGCAGCAGAATCAAACACTACTTAGGTGGTGATTTCAAGAGGCTAACCACTGTTGTCCACCTACAAGAAGCATGAACCACAACAAGGACATCCAGCTTAAAAGACATTAAAGAAACGCTCCTGGGAGGCAACCTAGTATTTTTGAACTTTGCATTTAATTTTCTTTTTATACTTCCTTATTACATATTTGGGTTGTTTAAATATTTATTTGTTTGAACTCTTTTGGAATTGTTAGGATTATACTTAATTATAAGTTTATTACAAAAAATTTTGTACCCAAAAAAAAATTACCCCTAACTCGCTTGGGCGAGTGCACGTCTATAGTGAAAAATAAAAAAGGAGTGAAATCTGATTTCACCCCACTCTCATTTCACAATTATTCTTCTTTCCTTTTGCACGAAACCCTCGCCCTCCTTCTCCCAAAACTCACCCAAGCTACCTTCTTTGCGATAAATCCTTCATTTTGCACACACCACTTCATCTCATTCAAGTAGGTATCACATTTCTATCTATTTTTTTGCATTTCCTTTGCATTGTTTGATGTTTTTGTCGTTTTCTTTTCAATGATTTTCAAGATAATTTTGTGCATGAATGAGATGATAAAGTGCTTCAATCTGTGGTTGTTTTGAATAATTCTAGGTCCATTCTTTACTTTCTACAAGTTTTCATATCATGCTTGCTCTTTATCCTTCATTTATACGTGCTTAAACATGTGCACACCAACTACTCGATGAAATGTCACAATGGCTGGTTCATGTGTTATTTTGAAATATGAATGAATGATAATCTTTACACATGTTCAGCCATTATTTTAGGTGTATGATCAACTTAGGTAGTTGAAAGTAAATGTCAAAAGTGTGAACTAATCTTGAAATTTCAATATTTCCTTTTACACAAGCACAATACTTGTTAGTTGAATGCTTAAAATTGTTTGGATTGAATTGGCCTAAATTCTTTTGGACTAACTTGTTGCACTAGGGTGGGTACATTGCACATGAATTGCCCTTTGAATACATAATTATTTCTTTCAGAATAATACACAATGAGTTGTTGTTTTTATTAGTTGTGTTGTAAAATATACAATTAATGAAAACCACACAAAAATTGACTTATTGGTTGTTGTACTTGGGAAAACTAAAATGATGTGGCTATGTGTTTTATGAAAAATAATTTTTTATGCTAAATTTTAGTTGAATGTGTCTTTGTTGCACATAGATCCAAAGAAACTTACCACTAAAAGACCCAAGAAGACCGCTACAGGAGAAGGATCTAGCACAGCTCCACCTGCCGATTTGGCAGTGAGGAGCATCAATGCCGCTTTGAGTTTATCAAAGATTGGTCCTTCCTCAAGGAAAGAAGGGTCCAATTAGCAGAGGGTGAGTATCCTAAGTTTACAGTAGAGATCACTAGGAGAATCTGGAGACAACTTGTGGAATTCTATGCTAATGCCTGGCCTACTGAGGAGGGAGTTCTAGATAAGCGTGCCAAAGTGCGGGGCCTATTGAGGAGGGAGTTCTAGATAAGCACTATCAACCAATTTTTTGGGAATCCATTAATCTTGGAAGAAGGGCAATAATGTGAATATACTTCACGGAGAGGCCAGACTACATGTTTTGATGAAGAGGCAATAGGTTAGCTTCTTTGCTTCCTAAGGCGTGATTTTGTATATAGCATGGCAAGGAAGCAGTTGTGAATAATGCGCACAAGTATGACAGCTCTTACTCAAATCTGGATGACCTTCCTCCTGAGTAATGTTCTTCCGAGTGATCATAACTCTAATCTGACTCTACCCAAATGTTCGTTGATCTACAATATTATGGAGCATATTAGTGTTCATGTGGCCCAGCTCATTTCATACTCCCTTCACCAGTTTGTTATTATAGAACCTCCTAGGCATCCAGTGGACCTAGACAAATCCAACAAGGCACTAGGTTTTCCTGCTTTAATCATAGATCTCTACTAGTTCTATGGAGTGTCAACCACATCAAGTAAACACATCTGCCCTCCCATTAACATATCATTCATTGACAAATACAACAACCAGAGCAAGATCAACAGCCTTAGCCAACAATAAATGCCTCACCACCACCACCATAGTAGCCACCATCCTTTGAGTTCATCTTAGCACACATGTAGAGAATGGAGCTCTAGATGCACACTTACATGCGTCATTTGGCTAATCAGCAAGCAGCAAATCACAGGGACCAGATGTAGTTGAATGACAACTTCTACTACTACACACTATGCCAGCATCGCTAGGACCATAACCCTTACCTTGGCCTACTCCCGAGCAATTTAGAGCTACTGTTGCATGGCTTGGAGACAGGCCTATTTTTTAGGAGGAGGCAAGTCCTACAGATGCCCAGGAAGCTGCCCTAGGAGATGGAGGAAGAGCAAAGGAACATGAAGACATGGTAGATCTTGTTGATTATTTCATTGGAGGAAACTGAGCTCCCCAGCCATGATCTTCAAAAATTTGTGACTTGTCTTTATGTTCATTTATTGCTTTGTATTAAATTTTAGTACTTTATTACCTTATTTACTGTTTTGGATATTTGTTTAGAAACTTATGCGAGTTTGTGTTTTTAACCAATTTATGCGTGCTTTGATATATTTTGTTTTGTTAATGTAGTTGTAAATAATATATAATTCTTTTTGGGTCTTAAACAGAAAATTTTTCTTGGACATAACATGCTCTGGATAGAATCAGCAACTAGTATTTTTTTAAACTTACCTTTTTTTATTGGATCAGAACACAAGAAAAATATTTTTTTGGAAACATTGAGAAAGAAAACAATGAAGGGTTTTCCCAAATATCAAATGAATTCAGATGTTTTTGCATGGACTTGATAAAAGAACAATTTTCAAAACACTGATTTTAGCTTATGAGTGCATATGCTGTATGAAGATTTTGATGATGCCAAAAGATTGATGCAATTCAAAGTTGATTCAAGTCAAGATCAAGAGATCAAAAGAAACAATTCACAATAGTCAATTATTTGTTAAAAGAATCTCTTAAAAGATTGCGAAGGTTTGGCCTTAAAAGACTTAAATTTTTAAAATCTGTTATAAAGTTTTTAAGTGGTTTTACATCTTTGGAAAATATATATTTCTCTCTGGTAACCGACTACCAGAGGCTGTAATCGATTACCAGAAGCAAAAATGATTTTGCAAAGCTTTCAGAAGAAAGTTTTAATTTGAATTTTAAAGGTTATAATCGATTACCAGTAAGGGAATGTTTTGAAATTCAAACCGAAAAGACATGACTCCTCAAAAATTAACTATTTAATTGATTACCACAGATCTGTAATCGATTACCAGTGAGGAAATTTCAAAAATAACTCTGAAAAGTCTCATCTCTTCATAAGTTTTTGAAAAGCCACCAAAGGCCTTTAAATATGTGACTTGTTTTTGAAAATCCTTAGAGTTTTTCATAACTTCATTGTCTTATTCTCTCAAAAGAAAACCTTTGGCCAAACACTTGCAAAGCAATTAAGGATTCTTATAAGTTCTTCAAGTTGTATTATTCTTCTCTTAAAGAGAGAAAAACATCTTTTGTACTTCAAAAGCAAACTGTTGTTAATCAAGAGGCAGTGGGTCTCTTGATTTGTAAGTTTTTCTAAACACAAGGGAAAGGTATCCCTGGGTGGTTCAGAAGTTGTAAAGGAATTTACAAGGATAGTGGAAATCTCAAGTGGATTGCTTGAGGACTGAACATGGAAACAAGCCTTAAGCTTTAGTGACTGTGTGAAACCACAGATTTTACATAGATTGTCCTCATTGATATGTTCTACAGTTGATTTTGCATGAATTTCTAATTCTCATAACATATGATTCATCGATATGATTTAGGCATTCTTTCTTTCTTTACATTTTAAGCCATTAGCCAAAAAGCTATCCCGATTTAGCACTTTGTTTCCTGTTAGTTTCAGCTTGTCTTTACATCTTTTCTGACTTTGGAACCACCTTTGCATTTTTTACGCTTCCTTTGTAAAACCCGAAATGCTCTAAGCTCTTTCACGTAGTGACGTGGGTGTTTGACCCAGAGCATTGTTGTTAGCTTTGTTTCTGAAAATCCATATTAAGTCTCCTTCATTTTGGCATGGTAGAGGCTTGTGTGGAACCGACGAGCGGAGAAGAAAAAGGAATCTTCAAGTGATGCGACGAGGAACCCGCGGGGTAGCTCATGATAGGTGAGGGGAGTTTATTATAAAATTTACCGTTTTAACACCATAGTTAGGGTCAGGGAACCTAGCTATGAGGATATCTGTCTGTCCCTGTTGCATGCTGATTTTTCTTTCAAGAAAATTATGTTTTTAACTAATGGGATGCGATAAAATTGTTATTGATATGCATGCTGGTTTTTCAGGAGAAATTATGTTTTGACAAATGGGACGCGATATGTGTGTGTGTGTGTGTGTGTGTGTGTGTGTGTGTGTGTGTGTGTGTGTGTGTGTGTGTGTGTGTGTGTGTGATTTGTTGTTGATGTCGCTATTGGGGATTTTTAATTGATATGTGATGATAATGATAATTATGATGATATTGATTTGAGATGACGTTGTTAATAAAGACCATGTCAACATGATTGTTATTATTGATGAATATGTGAATGTGAAATGAGGTTGCTGTTGTTGTTGATAAAGTCATTGAGACGAGATGATATTTATGTTTAGAATGACATGGAAATGGAATGTTGATTGATGTTGGAAATGCATTGGCATGTGCATGTTGTGTATGTTCGTGGGGGGCACTGTGCACTGACCTTCCAGGGTTTTTGGCACTAGCTTTTGGCCACGTTCATACGTTGGATGTTGTGTATGTTCGTGGGGGGCACTGTGCACTGACCTTCCAGGGTCTTTGGCACTAGCTTTTGGCCACGTCATACGTCGTATGGAGTGTATGTCATGGGGGGTAGAGTGCATTGACCTTGTCGGATGGCCCAGACGTGGGTAACTAGCGTGGTTAGAGAATCTAAGCATTTCTGAGGGGATTCTTAGGCGCTTTAATTGGTCCATGGTCTTTGGCACTTACTTTTGGCCATGATCATAGCTCATACGACACAGGAAATAGAGTAACTGTGGCCAAGTGTACTTTGTACTGAGGGGGCTTGTCACCTGGTAAGGAACACCTTTGGGCTCCCGGCTGATCACCTATAGGAGGGGGGCTATTACGTGCACAACCGGGTGGTCTCGACGAACTCAACACAGTTCCCAAAGTGAGAGTGTCGTGTGGACACACTTAGGCTATTTCCTGAGATTTGGTTGTTGTTGGTACGTACTACATTGCATCTGAGTGTTGAGTCAGGTGCATGCATCATTTTGTGCAGTCTTGATTGGATTCATGGATGGATGATGAGTAATTGTTGGATGTGGATGATGAATAATTGTTGGAATGTGAGTGTTGAATAATGAATGTTGTGTATGCTCATTATGTTTTCCTATGTTCCTTGCTAATTGTGGTTTTTTCTGGATTTGGTATTGGTTCTTTTTATAATGAACTCACCCTTGCAATTTTGTATCGTATGGTTGATACCTGTGATGATCACGAACATTGTTTGTGGGAGAAGAATGACAGCAGTAGGGTGCAGGGAGTATGATTCTGGTGAGGAGCCACCAAGCCGACGTGATGACATTGGCATTATTTTGGGAGAGAGTTTTGTTTTGTAATCGACTCCTCCGTAGTTGGTTTTCAAGTTTTATTTTGTTGAGTTAAAGATGTAAAACTTGGATTTTAATTATATTTATGAATAAATTTAATTTTCGTTATGTGTATGACGTGTACCAAGTTATTGTTTCTATATAATTATGGATATTCACTTAAGTAATGACATGTTGTTGGATGAATGTATGTTGTGACCAAATTACTTCTATTTTCATAAGCAAATTAAGGGAGTTCTTTTTATAAAAATTAAAATTATCGGGTATTAGAGTGTTGATATCGTAGCGACGAGGCGGGTCGTTACATTTCCTCTGTTTGAATGAATAAGATGTTTTCACTTATGTTTTTTAGAAACAAAATGCGAATTGATCTTAATCTCATTTGGTTTTGTGAATTTTATTTTTTGTGCTTTCATTTTTCATTGTTGCATTTTGAAAACTGTTGTTCTGATTAGTTTGGAGATTAATACTTTATAAAGCATGTTCATAGTTTTTTGTACTATATTTATTTTTATACTATTGTTATTCGTAGTTTTTTATACTTTGCTTGAGGACAAGCAAGATTCTAGGTTGGGGGAGTAGATAAGTGTCATATTTCAGTTATTTTTTAGATTAAAATGTTAGCATTTATCTTTCAATTGTAATAGTTTTCATATAAACTACCCTTAAAGCTAGTTGTTATATATATATATATATATATATATATATATATATATATATATATTGTACATTTACTAATATTTTTGTTTAAATATGAAAGATTCATTCATGATTTTGTCAATTTTGATGGTTGTTTGTTAAATTCAGAAACAAAGTCAAAAAGAAGGGCAAAATGATCATTTTTTCAAAATTTCAGACATCCATTTGCCCAAGCTAGCAACCAGCTCGCCTGGGCTAATCAAACTTCTTCAGCCATAATCAACACACTTGTCTGGGCGAGCTACAACTTTCTTGGGTGAATTTGTTTGCACCTCTTGGCTTTTTTCTATAAATAGCCATGTTTAGGAAGTTGAAAATGACATCCAGAAGCAAAGAGAAAACATGAGAAGCTCAGGAAGTGAAGAAGAAAGTGGAAAGTAGAGCTCGGGCACTTCAGAGTTGTGACCGTGGATCGCATCCTTCGTCATTTCTCTTGTTAGTCTTGTGCTCTGTGCAATGATCGGTTAGTTTTTCCAAAAGATTGGATGTAATCTTTGTACTCTTATGTATCTCTTTTGATATTATATATGTATGAATATTTTCTACCCATTATTGGTGATTTTATTCTGTTCGTAATGCTTGATTCTATTTGATCACTAGTTTCACGAAATTGGATTTTAAGTTTGACTGGGAAGTACTCTTAGAATTTGAACTGGATTATTTTACTCTTTACGTTACATTGCTAAGAATAGAACATAACATTTTGATTGCAAATAGCATGAGATTATGATTGTAATGCTAAGATATTTAATTCATATGCGAGGGATCAATATTTGGTAAATATTCTTAGGATTCTCGGGTGCGAGGAATCAACTTGGGGAAACGTGTGCATCAGTAATGTTAGAAAATATTTCATATATGTTAATCTTATTATGATATTGAGGTTATGAACGATGAAATCCAATCCTACGTTTTCCTTGAATTAATTAAACTCGTTATTATTGTTTCTATAACTTTACGTATTTCCAACGCACTAAATTTCGTTATTTTCGTTATTTCATTACTTTAAATTATCTTTTGTTGCTTAGACAAACCCATGATATTTCAATTAAATTTGTACATAACTATTAAACTGATAACCTTTATCCGAATGAATTAAGTAACTCAAGTCCCTGTGGAGACGATCTCTTTTTATAAATTTGTAACATGCGACGACATTGGTAAACTTGCCAAAAGTCTAATAGTTACTAATTCCCATGTGTGTTTCTATTGTCCTTTGTCTATTGAAGACAAGATTTTCCTTGTAGTTTTAATCAGTTTATGATGCAATCCTACTCCCCAAGGGCTTTGCATAGAAGACAACAAGAAGATTGGGCCAGAGATGCACGAGAAGGCCCTAGGATTCTCATAAGCCTTAGGGCGAATTTTCGGCCCATGGGCTAAGTATGAGTTCACTTATCTTTGTACATATTAGATTAAGGTTTCATTATTTTTTGACCTTGTATTTAGGGCTCCATAATGTTGGTAGGATACTCTAGAAATGTAGGATTTTTTAGCCCTTGTATTTTAGGGCACCTAGACTAGTTTTTGTATTAGGGGTAGTTTTGTAATTTCATATGCATTAAGCGAATATTTGATTGTGTTGGAAAATAAATTTAATTGAATTGGGAGAAGCCCAATCCAATTAAATTTTAGAGGGGGAGGTGAGCATTTGCTTGTTACACCCCATTGCCACATCATATAGTCACACTTTGTACATGTCCTTCATGCTTCACATGCCTCATGATACCTAAGCACACTTAGTGGAGAATCTTGGACTTGATCTTGGATTAGTGGGATGAACCATAGCTCAAATTCAATAATCATAATTAGTGAGATGTTGGCTCCAAAATTTGGCTTCACAAATTCAATTTCAAATTCAAGTGAAATTTGAATAGAAATTCAAATTTCCCTCTAATTTTGTGTGACATTTAGGCTATAAATTGAGGCCATGTGTGTGAATTTTTTCAACTTTGATCATTTGAGAATTAAACTTCAAAGTTCAGACCTCATTCGAGGCATAAAAGTTTGTGCTCCTTCTCTCCTTCTCCCTCCACTCATCTTCCCCTACCTTGAAGCTCTTATCCATGGCTTCCTATGGGGTTGAGCTTGTTCTTGACTCATCTTCTCCATGAAGTGGAATCTCCAATCATCTTTCTTCCTTCTCCATTCCATTGCCATTGATCTTCAAGAAGCAAAAGACTTTATTGATGAAGAAGATCCAAGGCCTACAAGCTCCACATGGAGCTACATCATGTGGTATCAAGAGCATCTTCATCTAGGTGATGTTCTTTTGCTTCCTCTATCTTTATGTTTGATCGATTCACTTTAATTCCTTGTTCTTCATCTTATTCTCCATGTATATCCTCCATGTATATCTACACTTGTTCTTGCATTTCTATGGTTCAAATTTTATAGATCTACTCTTGAATCATGTTTTTGTGTTGATTTTAGGTTCTATCATTTTTCAGTCATAATCTTCCGGTGCTGAACCTTTAGATCTAAATTTTCCTCCAAAATATTGATTAGAAAAAACACACAAAAATCTAGGTATAAATCACTTAATCCATGTTGTCTT